>NC_048596.1:164851161-165048661 GCF_003668045.3 Cricetulus griseus
AGCTCTGCTTCCTTTGCCTCCTTCTTGGATATGAGATAGATGCCTTCATTACCCTATGTCATAGGACCCAAAGCCTCAGAGCCAACTACCATGCACTGAACCTCCCAAACTATGAGACAAAGTACACCTTTTATTTCTTTGAGTTGATTGTCTCTGGTGTTTGTTACAGTTATGGGAAGATGACTAATACAGATGCTTATTAACTGGGATGGGGATCATAAGGGGTACTGGGTACAGCAGTGTCTGGAACCTGAAAAGATTGACCTTGCATGTCAAGAGTCTTTGTGTGCTCTTCAATCCTGCAGATATTCACTACAACCCTGTCAGGCTTTCTTATTGCTTTAAATTTTGTAGAAAAGAAACCAATGAAAGCATATTATATATGTATAAAATTGTAAAAGGGTATTTTTTAATAAAAAAGTGGGTACAGTTGGTTTCCCCTGGAGTTTATGGTGAGATATTGGTCTATACTGATCCTTTGTCTTAAATTAGGGAGCAAATAGAAGTATAAAGTGAAGTTTAATAATGGCTTATTTTCCTAAGGGTTGGCTTTTATAATGTTCTGTTTATGAAGTACACATCCCTTTCCTAATTAATATCTAAGCATAAAAAGATGAAAGACTGGCTACAATTTAAAAAAAAAAAAAAGAGAGAGAGAAACAGGGAACCCAGAGAGTCAAGGGGCTGTCGGAGCCCAGGTTTTAATGCTGCAGTCTGATTTCAGAGCTCTAACTCAGTGTCATCATAGTCTCAATAAGCTATGACCTCATTCTTCAGATTTCTACCCCTGCTGACACACTAACATCATGACAGCCAGAGGAAGCAGTAGAATCCATGGAGGGCTTCCAGGGACCAGGACCTGTACTGAGAATCTGATTTAACATGTAAGTTGGAGTCATGCATGGAAACAGAACTAACAGACATTTTAAGGCAATGGTTCATTTAACTATGGAGGCTGAGAAATCACACGACTACTCATAGGCACCAGGAGGCCAGAACTGCCTGAGAACAAGAGGACCTGGAGAGAGCACATGTAATGATTTTCTTCTGAAATGCCTCTGAAAAACGCATGTGTTTGAATATTTGGTTCCCAGCTAATGGCCTATTTGAGAAGGTTGTAGTGTGACACTGTTCACCCCAGATACAGAACCAATGTCTGTAGTGGCATCTTGTTCCATCAGTAGACTTGGGGTGGTGTCCACACCTTAGGGTAGCTTCAGGTGTTCAGATGCGACCTCTTATAAGGACTAGAAGGGTCTGGCTCCCTTTCTTGGGTTGTGGTTGGATCATCCTGAAGGGGCAGGATGCATCTCCAGGGGCAAGAAGACTGCAGCCATTATTTACCATCATTGTGGGAAAGCTCCCCAAATGAATACCTGTTAATTTTTTATCTGGGTATTCTGTGGACTTCCTTAAACCTGCCTTTAACTCCAAAGTAAGGGTTCCACCTATCTGGTGAATGAGTGAGTTTTATTGGGGTTATGTGTGGATTATGAGTGAAGGGTTACTTACAGCATCAGAGACGACAAAGCTGCTTCACCAAAAGCTCACCCTAACATGGATGACAGACAGCTCAAGAGAACTGGAAATGTGGAGCCTACTGCATACATTGTGGGCAGAATGTCAGGTCAGGGAATCTCTCTTCCAGGTCTGATTCTCTTCCAGCAGCTTGGCTGGCCTTTACCTTCTCTAGACAGCTTAGTTTGTCCAAGAGTCAGCTTGTTGACAGAGCTCAGCTGGTCTCTGTGTCTTTAAGTTCACCAGGCTGGTCTGAGAGTGTCTCTCAACAGTCTTTACTGCTTTCTTTGGTGAATGAGTGACCTAGTGAATATGCTGAGTTTCAGGGACTTCCTAATGCTTTTCATTGTACTTCCTGCATTTAATGATCTCCCTTGCAGGATGGAATGTTTCACCTTCCTTTAAAACATCATAGGTCTTCCCTCCATTAAGGAGTTTTACCTTGGAGTTAGTTGCTACCAAACAAGAGGTAGGCCTAGCTTGAGGAAGTGTATAACTGAGGAGATGTCCTTAGAGGTATATTATTCTGGCTCCTTCCCCTCATACATTCTGCTTCTTGATATGACACGATGCAGGAGGCCACCACTACATACCCTCACTGCTACAGAGAGAACCTTTTTAGCCACCATGCCTTCTTCAACATGATGAACTCTTCCCTTTGGATCTGTGAATCTGAATAACCTGTTGTTCACATAGGGCTCAAAGATATGTTTTGTCATAGATAAGAAAAATAACCAATACAGTGTAGTTTCCAGTGAGGCCCTAAAAACCAGAGACTAGGAATACTGAGAGCAGGGAGAGCCAGTGTCCCAGCTGATGCAGCCAGGCTGAGTTCATTCTTTCTTGCCTCCTTGCCTTTTCCTTTTGTCCAGTATCTGAAGAGATTGCACAGGGCCATCTCATTAAGAAGGCTTCTTCTTTAGTCAGTCCATCAACAGAAATGCTTCCTTCTTCCAGAATAGTCCTCAAACACAACTAAAAACTCTGTTGAACTCTGGGTACACCATGGTCCAGAAAAAATGTTGCACAAATGTGACTAACAAAGTCTGTCGGAACTGCTTCAGCTTTCAGAGTCTCCTCTCATTGTGGATCAGGGTTGACTCACATAGTTGTTTGATAGTGAGTTCATTCTGGGCATCCGGGAAGTTGAGTTAGTAGCTGAAAGTACCAGGGGATGGATGCAATGACTTCATAAAACTTTAATCCAAGTCAACAATGGGATGAACTAAGAGCATTTCTGAGTCCTGTGTCATCCAATATGATATCTACTATGCTCTTTTGACTCTCAAATTTCAACAAATCAAAATGAAATAAAATTAAAATTCAGCTCCTCAGTTACACTAACCACATTGCAAGGGCCTGGTAACTTTTTTCTCCTTCCTTCCTTCTTTCCTTTCTTCCTTCCTTCCTTCCATCCTTCCTTCCTTCCTTTCCTTCTCTTGTTCTTTCTTTTCTTCTTCCTTTTTTTCTCTCTTTCCTTCTTCCTTCCTCTCTCTCTCTCTCTCTCTCTCTCTCTCTCTCTCTCTCTTCTCTCTCTCTCCTCTCTCCTCCTCTCCTCCTCTCCTCCTCCTCCTCCTCCTCCTCCTCCTCGGCTCTTTTGCCTTTTTATCTGACTTTTTCCAAAGTGTCATATGAGTTTTCTGATGTAAACAGGATAAGAACTCATGAGTCAATAGATTTTGTAAACATTTGTTTGATTGAAAGTTAAATTGTGGCTAGATGTGGTAGCACATGTCTTTTCCCAGCACTTAGGAACAGAGGCAAGAGGATCAGGAGTTCAAGGTCATGCCTGGCTCTGTAACAAGTTGGAGGCCAGCCTGGGCTCCCTGAGAACCTGTCTCAAAATAAAACAATAAAAAAGTTAAATTGTAGCTAGATGTGATGGCAGATGCCTTTAATTCCAGCATTTGGGAATTTGAGGAAGGATTACAAGTTTGGGGTCAGCCTGGGCTACATAATTCGACCCTGCCTAGCAACAACAGGAAAGTCAAAGTGCTCTTGGTTATTTAAGGCACTTAATTGTGTGCTTTTCAATCTTCCAAAAATATTGGTGGAACAATGATATGGAGTCCCACATTCTTGGGAAAGCCAGCTGCAATTTGAAAAGTCAGGTTAGCCCAAGAGTGTATGCCAGGGAGGATGGGAGCTTTGAGGAAGCCTCACAGTGTTAACCTTTACTCTTGTCAATGTCCCCAACACAGGTGCAAGTGGCATGGCCCATACCAGGCATCTATGTGTGAGAACCAATGATGCCAAAACAAGCTTGTAGCCACACATTGCTCAAATATCTGACTTAAGGAATCCAGAAGACTGGAGATGTAACCCAGGTGTAAAGCATCAGTCAGTGTTGTTGTTTTGCAGGGCCACTGTAATGCCTGAATCCTTATAGCTACCACACACAAGGTTCTGGGTACTGTCCCTGGCAACCCATCCCCAAAAGAAATCGGGAGAAAAATAAAAACTCAATTGTTTTAAGTCACTAAGTGTTGAATCGTGCTCATGTAATAGCAGCTACCAGAATAGAATTTCTCCAGCAAGAAAGTAACAAAATAAATCTGTCACTCACCCCTAGCTTGGAGTTTCTTTTGAGTCTCAAAAGAAAAGCAAAACAAAAGATGCCAGATATGCTTATTGTTCATAGATGAAGATTTTGGGGAGGGGGTGCAGCTGACTTATGCCTCTATCAGGAAAGGACAGACAGACAGACAGACAGACAGACAGACAGACAGACAGACACACACACACACACACACACACACACACACACACGGTTGCCTGTACCTCCATGTGACCTGGAAAGCTGAAGCCTCAGTTCCTTCTTAGCTATTGTCGAGAGAAACTCTAGCTTGCTAGCCATGAGAAGTTCACTACAGGACAGCTCACATCATGACAGCTGGTTTCAACAGAGCAGTTTAGACACAAGAAGAAGACGGAGAACAAGACAGAATCTACAGACTTCTGTAGCCTAGCCCCAGACATCACAGCTTACCATTTCTGGTGAATTGTTTGTTAGAAGCAAACTCTCAGGTCCTGCTCACACCCAAAGCGAAGGGATGAGTGGCAGGAGGTGGGCATTATTAGGGGGCATAGTGGAAGCTGCCAACTGCATTGATCTTCCAAGTAGCTAAGGGGAGTGAGGCAGTAATGTTAACTGATGGCCAGCTTATTTCCCACACCCCATTGATTCTACAGGATGTGGCCATTACAAATGAAACAGGAAATACTGCTATCTGCCTTTCTGGGGCATATATTTCGGCTGACTGATCCTACTACCCTTCCTCCTGTGGCTCATTTTCCCCAAGTTCATGTAACATCTCTAAGACACAGATGGCTTAAGCTGGACTTTTCATCTGGTAGCTTTTAGGGGCTGTATTTTTTTCAGACAGCCTCATGTGTTCTTGTCATCTTTCTACCAACTACGGATGTCAAAGGACCCCAAACCAACAATAGAGACCTGAGGACCACTCTGGTCTCATCATCCACTGATGTGCCAAAGGAACACAAGACTGAATTTCTCTTATCACAGCAACCATTGTATCCCTCCTCCCAGACCATGAGAAGCAAAGTGAGGTGCATCTCACAGTGCACCAGGCAGGGAAGGCTCAGCATGCATGCTTGGGTGATCACATTAATCTTACTCCTCATATTTATTAGATAAGGTTATATGACTCTGAAGTATCATAAGAACAACTTCTTAGCTTCTAAAGAGAATGTGATACAGTGAAAAAATAGTCATAAATCCAAGTATTCCCTGAAAGATCCATGGTAACTGTGGCGCTATGCTCCTGCTGACACTGAGATTGGTGAAGCTGTGGCATGTCCCCCAAGTCAGGACACCCCCCCTTTCACATCTAATTGCCTCTTACACCCACCTCATACCAAGCTGTCTTCTTAATTCCTCCTCAAGCTTCAAGGAGAAAAAGAACCAAACAAATAAGCAGATCACCTTAAAATTAGAGAGGCAATTTAAACCCCCCCTTTCCAGGCAAGGAGTAGAGAAGAGAGACAGAGAGATCCCTTGAAAGGTATCCTGTGCTCCTTTGCAATCTCTAGTGCTTCTCTTTCAGTTCTGCCAGATGTGAGAGGAGAGTTGGCCTCCAGCCCTTCCTGCTGTGACTTCATCACATCGGGTAAGACCTTCTTGTGGATCCCAGGCCCTCCAAGTGCTGGCACTATTCCCACTGGAAAAATGGAAAGAGCACCTATGTCCCCAGAGTCATTCTGTCAATCCTGAAGAACTTGCCAAGCCTTGCAGCTGCTTGGATGACAATGGCTAAAGCCCAGGGCTACACAGGCTGCTGCTTTGTCACATAAACGACACTGCCTTGAGGTGGACATAGACTATGGAGGTCAATTCCTTGTGTGACAAAGGCAAGCTTTCAGTTGCATATAAAGTTCTTCATGAGAAAATGACAAGTGCTTCTGTGTGCTTGCTGTCTATCTTCTTTTCCACACCTGGGAACTGAGGCAGTAAGGGCCCTAGACATTGGCTTGGGGGTCTTGGGTTGTGACACCACCCTGGAAGACTGTCGCTACAGCTTTGTAAGCCCTCTCCAGTTGTTGGCTGGGCTTCTGACCTGTGCAGAGATCCAAAGGGCCTTTGGTTTAAACAGGTGTTGAAAGCCAGGGCAAGCCAAATATTTTGTTCTTTTTGGGTCATGAACTGTTTGCTGTTGGAAACATCTGTATGGACAGACATACAGGCTAAACATAACAGAAGCATATGGAATGATGGTGGTCTTTGGGAGGGAGGGGAAGGAGTCCCTGAACCCCAATAAAGTCTGTCTCTTAAGCATATACCCCTTGCTTTGGGCCATAGTGACAGGCAATAAATTATCCATGTTGATTCAAAGAGCAAGGTTGCCTCATAACAACATTGTCCTTATGTTGTAGTCAAACCAAGCCTGTTCCTGAAATACCATTTAGAGAAGACGTCTGTGTGTGTGTGTGTGTGTGTCTGCAAGTGTATGTGTGTCTACAAGTGTGTGACATGTGTGTGGTATGTATCCATGCATGTGGTGTATGTGTGTGTGTGTGTGTGTGTGTGTGTGTGTGTAGGGTGTATTGCTTTACGGTATGTGTATGCATGTGAGTGTGTGAGTGGTTGTGAGTGTGTGCTGGAGAGCTATGTGAGTGTGTTCAGAGTGAGGGGGGTGATGGCAGCCCCATCTTTCAAAGGCAAAATCACCATCATTAGATGAAATGCTACAAGTTCATTTCCAAAATAAAGCAAGTGAGAAGGAAGGAGCTTAAAGACTGGGTGTTTAGACAGGCCTGCGAGCCCCCTTGTGACCTTGCTCTGATATTTAACAAAACATTAATCTTCTTGCCAGCAATTATAAAGGATACAGTGATGTCGCTGGCTCTCCGAGAGTGAGTAATAGTGATTCCATTGTTCCTCTTTATTTATGCCTTGGCTGTACCAGGCAGATGAGGTAAGTTGGGGCTTTGATATGTTATTATTCCGCACTGGCAATACATAAAGGATGCTTACACAAATATCTGTCTGTTTCCGAGGCACTGTTTCACAGCTCCTTACAACTCCAGATCAAAGCGTTTCAACATTTTATTATGAAATCATGAAAATCCTCCTCTAGTTTGCATATGAATTATAGTCTTTTTTTAAACCACCAGTGTACCCTGGTGGCAGTGGCTTTTGAACCGAGGAAGGGAACAAGGTGTTAGATATTATTCCTTGAAGGCTGTGACTTGGGCTAATCCTGTCCAGTGTAGTTGGCCGGGAACATCAGGGTATCCTGCAAACACAAAAGCCTGGGGGTGGGGACCTGCGGGGCAGAGCCAAGGGCCATGATTTTTCCTTCCCTTGTTGGGAAACAAAACTTGGTAAGAAAGCCTCCTGCATTTGGGAGCAAAGAAGAAACGAAAGTTTACACACCTCATAATTTCAAGCTAAAGAAGAAAAAAGCCATCTTTGCCTTCCTAAAATGAAATCCTTACCCAGAGCTTGGAGTAGAAGCCGTGTTTACCCTGTGACGACTTAGGAGCTGCCACTCAGCCCTCTTGCTCCAGTTGCTCTGCTTAGAGGAGAAGTACTTGCCTTTGTGGGATTAGCATATAAACTGGGTCTCTTCCTTTTCAGCAGGCCCCCTTCTCTGGGGACAGTTAATAATCTCCTTTGGAATGTGGGGGGCAGGAGGGGCTGCCTGGCACTTTTGATGTCTCCAGGATACATATGTGCCTGGTGTATGGATTCTTTGGCTTGGGAGTCTGTTTCTTGTGTGGATCTATGAAGAATGGGTAGAAATCCAAACAAGGCGATAATAGTGAAGGAAGTTTGGGGATGAAGAAGAGCGACTGTACTTCTAAAAAACGCTCTTCCCTCCCTCTCTCCCTCTCTCCCTCCCTCCCTCCCCTCCCTCCCTTCCCTGAATCACTGAGCTACGTTTCCAGCCCTGGAAGACACACACAGTTTAGACTTTCCTGGCTTTATTTAGCACCTATGGTCTAGGTGTATCTCACTGACTAGGGGAGTGATCTGTTCTAACAGTGTTGGGGAGGAAGAGGTGTGTCAGGAAGGTAAAGGGCAAGTCCTCTAGTGTGTGTCAAAGCATCCATACTGGATGCAGCCTTAGCTTATGGCTAAGGGTCTGTGGGGGTGTGGACAGTGACTAAAGCGCTGAGCATCTAACAACAGGACATTGCAGACTCTGACATCAAAAATTGCCTTTCCTGTGTTTCTGGAGGAGGAGGTGGGGCAGATGGCAAAGTAGGAGCTGTTGCAAAGTTGCAAAGAAAGGTCTTTCCACCAGGCTGCCCATTTCTCTTTTTGGCTTTTGCTCAAGGATACTGCAAAGGAAATTCTGTGGGGGCATAGTACTCCTTTGGCAAAATAATGATGCCTTATTTCAACTAAAAGTACCCTGCACATTTGGTATAAATGATTTGCCAAGTGGCTTACAGTTTGCCTCATTTAGTTGAAAATACACAAGCATTTGTCAGAAATAGAGGCAGTAACTTCTAATCTCATCCCCCTCCATCCCTGGTACTTTCTGATAGTATGAGACTGAAGGTCACCATCCTACCAGTCTCCATTCTTCTCGACAGCATCAGTCTTCACTCTCACATGCCTCAAGCTTCCTCTCCAACTGGGTGTCTGTGCAGGTCACTTCTCTATAGGACAGTCAAAGGTAGCATTTTACCTCCCTCCCCACTTTGTGTGTGTGTGTGTGTTGTGTGTGTGTGTGTGTGTGTGTGTGTGTCTTGCTCTGGCTCTCTCTTTGTTTCTCTGTGTCTGTCTCTGTCCTCTGCATCTCTGTATCCCTCTCTTCCCACAAGGCTGCTCTGCACTCCCTTTCTCCTCCCTCCCCAATAAAGAAACCCTTCATGTGGGGAAAAAAAGCTAACTCTAAACCATCAATAATGTCTACCTAGACCCCAGTTGAGAATTCTGAAGCCTGGACTGAACTGAGGACACTAGAGATGTTTGTTTGCTTGTTTTTAAGTACCCCATGGTCACAAGCTCTGCATCTCTTGGATGCCCACACTTCCATTTCCTTCTGAATGTATCACTCACAGGTACCCATAGGTCCTGCCTTCCTGTTCCATGAAGTTGCCCTGCAGTGACCATGCCTTCTTCATGGTTGAACATCTTTGTGATCTCAGCTTCTGCTGTTAACTGGCTCATTGTCCCTTGACTTTTGACCTTGCCCAGGAAAAGTCTTAGCATTCTCTTTCTTATCAAAAACTGACCTAGGAGGGCCTGTTGGGGCTCAGCATGCAATCAAGCTGCAGGCTTAAGAAATTTCACAGTTTACTACAAAGGTTGTGGTGGGGATGGATAGGGAACAACCATCCATTCCCACCACACAGACTCCCAGTTTTGTCTACAGAGGTGCACCTGTTTCCTGTGGCACCTATATTAACCACTCTTTAAAAGGCTAGTAAATATTCAAAATCTTACCAGGAAAGGAATTGTCCTAATTGCCCCAACCCCACAGTATTTCTTCTGATACTCAGAAAGAAAGCAGTGGCTGTCACATTACTGTGTCTGTGGCTAATTTGAAGAGGGATGTGTCACTTTGTTTTAATTCTTCTGTTTCATTGAAGGAGCCATTTCCAGATGTCTGACATTCAAAAAGAGACAACTTAAATTTGGATTATTTTTCCCCCTTTACTTTCCCAAGCCCTGTGGAGACTTCACATATCTGTGGTGAGTTCTGTCTCCATCGTGTTGTTTCTGAATGACCCATTATCAAATAAAAGTTTCTAGGATCTACTCAGGACATCAGCAGAGGTGTGACTTCCTTAGCGCCTCTTAAGTGAAAGAGAAATCGTTACAATTAAGACCTTGCCAAAACAGCTATTGACTAAAAAGAAAGGGTCACCCTCAACTTAAGAATTTGCACCTGGAACTAGAATGATTAATGGTGTGTTCCCAAGCTGTTTGCCTAAAGGATGCTTTCTTCTTGTTATCCGAGGAAAACATGACCCTAGTCCAACAAAGCTGGGGAAGCTGCCCCTTCTGACAGTAAACTCAAACTCCTGAGGAGCAACGCCACAGGAAAGGAAGAGGTGGGAAACACGGCCACTCAGTACATCTTTGTTCTTATTTTACTGTGAATAACAACTTCAGCGCACACATTTTGAGGGCTTTCTCTTCGATTCTGCCTTGGTCCTTTTATACGTATTTAATGCTGCCACCAGGGTATGAGGTAGGGGACCCTGGCTGGCCTTCTACTGTTGAGATGTCCCCACCCCCGCGTCCCCCTCGGGCCAGCAGTCCCAGCAGACTGCGAGGGAGGCTCACAAAGGGAAGAATTCCACAGCTCCGCTCTGAGCTTGTTCATAATTTGTTCCATTGTTCCTCCACTTTGCTGCACGTATGAGATATGTAAGACTCCTGCCGGCTCTGAGACTGTTGTAGCTGCTGGGCACAATAGGGGAGAGCGGAGGCTGCTTTGTGGCCATAGCCTGAAGTCTCCCTGCCTTTGTGACTGCCGCAGGGATGCTTCAGAGGCCTCGGGCTTGCTTTTGTAAGCGCAATTAAACCCAGGAAGAAGAAGGGTAAGAAGGGAGTTGTCCCCGCATTGCTGTTCATCCAGGGGCGTCATTTGGTTGGGTATTGATGGCGCTGGTGTCCCAGTCCCCAGAAGGGCCGACAGCAAGCGGTCCCTGTATCAGAAGAGGCTTCTGAGGCCCCAGCACACACACGAGAGCATCCTGGTTTATGTACAAAGAACAAGTACCCGTGGGTCCTAACAGAAGGCACATAGATGGATCCAGGCACACTAAGATACAGTGAAATAGAAGTGGGGAGTTTTCAAGTGGGAGGGCGTAGTAGGACCACTCTGTATCATGATAATGACTCTGCAATTCAAAGAGCTAGAAGGATTCAGAATGCCTTTGGCTGTAAGGAAATGATAATGTTTGAGGAGACAAATGCCCAGGACTTGATCTTCACATTACACAATATATTTTACATATACCAGAACATCATGAGAAGCCTCACACATACCTACACATTTTTCATTGTTATAGACCCATTAAAATAAATTTACATAAATAAACTTTTAAAACAAACATTTTCAAAAAATTGAAGTTGAGCATCGTCTCTCGAACCTGCAATCCCATCCCTGTAACCCAGAGGTGAGGCAGGAAGATGGCTTCAGGTTACAGGCCGATGGGTTCATATAGCAAGACACTGCTGTAACAACGGATGGGAGGGAAGGAGGAAGGAAGGAGAGAGGGAGGTAGGGACAGAGGAGCCCTTTCCAAAGTGGTGTCACACCTGACATTCAGTTGCTTTATGTCAGAGTAACAGTAGCCCACTTCCAAGAGCTTGAGTTCCCTGGGAAGCGCTCCTCCTGCTGCTCACTCCTGCTCAGTCCTTTCCTTACACTTGCCGTGTTGTGCTGTGTGCTACCTGACACACAGACATTTTGAGCCTCAGTTTCCTTAGCTGTGTGTAAGTGGGAGGAACTACAGCTGTGTGTGGTTTGGGAGGGCTAGCCAAATCAATCCTTGCATATACTTCCTTTAGTCTTTCCTCCTTTCAACCCCTCCTTCCAATACTGCAAAGCAGGTAACACTCGCACACGCAGTCTGTGGAGCACCGGTGAAGGTCCTCCAAGAGTGAGGGGGGAAAGCATGTGAACACTAGTCAAATCTAGAAGCAGGCCACCCTGGCTGCTGACAAGTTCAAACTTCCTCATGCGTTTCTTTCATTCTCGTTCATTTGCCTTTCCACTTCCATGAGAAAATTCAAAATGTGTGCACATAAACCAGGTGTGCTGGTTCATGTTTCTGATCCCAGCACTTGGGAGGCAAGAGGCTTCGATTCCAGGATTGCCTTGGAGCTGAGTTCCAGGCCAGCCTGGGCTACAGAAAGATGCCTTGTGGGGGTGGGGGGTGGGGGGTGAGTATGTGGGGGCAATGCTTTATTAAAAATAAACAAAATATTGTTTTAAATAAAGTGATTTTCAAGTGTATGCAGAATGAAAGGAATGTAGACGAGCCTCCCAATATTCCGGTTTTAACAAAGGTTAAGGCAAAGTCCATCTTTCCTTACCCACTGTACCCTTACCTACTTCCTTCTGCTGTCAGTATTTCAATCTTTAAAGTTAATTTGTTCTTTGATAAGCTCACACAAAATCTATACAATATACACTATACCATCCTCTCTCATCCCATTAACACACCCTTCCTCCCAAAAAGACCCCATCCCGTGATCATATCATTTTCGTGTCTGGTTTTTGACTCACTAAATTTAACCAAGGCTGCTTGTTAGACATACTTCACCAGAGGCTATATCATCATGGAAGATGATATATTCCCCTGCCCAACAGCCATCCACTGCCATTGGATCTCCAGTGAGGGATGAGGGTCCATGAGCCCTTCCTACCACTGTGACAGAGTGTTGACTTGGGCAGGCCCTGTGTAGGTGACCATAGCCACTGTGGATTCATGAGCACAGTGACCACACCGCGATTCCCCAGCCCTTCTCTTCATCATAGGTCTCTTACATTTTTTCTGCCTTCTCTTCCATGGTGCTCTCTGCCTTCCACTTCATCCTCTTTTGTGTTGTCATGATGTCCGGCACTAACGTCACTTTATGTCTTCTGATTGACAGAAGAAGAAAGGTCCGTGTTTTCTGTAAGTATTTCTCCACAATGTGACTTTTAGTTTTCCTTATGAGTAACACATCTTGAGTGCGTTCTCCTGCAGTTTGGTGTTTTAAATTGAGGTTTTGGTTTGTTCCTGCTGTTGTTCTATTCTGGTTCTTGTGACAGGGTCTCATTATGTCTGGCCTCAAGTATGCAATCTTCATGCTTTTCCTGCCTCAGCCTCCCAAATGTTGAGGTCCCAAGAGCCACCTTATTTCACCCAGGGTTATGTTACAGATTTCATCATCACTGATGCATGCAACTGTGCCTTATTCCGTTGGTTACTGTTTTAACATTCCATTTTTACTACAAAAGCAGCTTGTAGAAGATGAGCCTGGGGTTAGAAAGACCATTTTACTTAAGAATTATAGGTAACAAGGGAAAAAATAAGATATGCTATTTATCTAAATAAGTGGGCATTTTAATCAGGCAATGGTGTGTGATCTAATCTATACTTTCATAAGACCACATGGGCTAGAAGGTGATGAATGTACTGAAAGGGCCAATTAAGACAATCACCGCTTCAGGTGGCTGGGAATGATGGTTAGAATGAAGGTCTATTTTGGAAAGATGGGAAACTGAGGCGGGCTCCTGCATTAGCTCATCTGGCTGGTCCCCCTGGAGGCTGGTCCTGGAATTACCCTCCCTCTGTTCTATTCTGTCCCTCTGCTTTGGACCATCTTCTGTCCAAATCTGTCAGATCCTGTCTGTCCTTCCAGGTCCCACTCACAGGCTGCTTCTCATTTGCCTGGCTCCAACTGGGAGGACTCTCCAAACCTGCTTTGTGTCCTCAGCTAGTTCACTTGGTTCTGGGGATACTGGTACACAGGTTCTTCATCTCACTCCCAGGAAGCTGGGGCACCACCAGCCAATCACTTTCTTGATCTAGGCATCAGCCTCTCCTTTTCTAAACAGACAGCTATGGTTCAATCTCCTCCAAGATCTGTTTTTCAGACCATGTGACCCTCTGCCATCTCTCTTTTGTCTCATGACATTAAACCAGTGGAACTGAAATAGCACATTGTCACTTTTATCATTTTACTCAGACTTCTACTGAGGAAATATTGACTATTATAATCTAAGCAATCATCACATGTCAATAAGCATTTACTCTGAGCTCTAGATGGTGTTTTATTAAGGATGTGAAAACAGGGAGTATAGACTAATGTGCCCAGTGTCATTGCGTCTTTCCTTTGACTCTTCTCACTTATTCACTTAGGTCCTTCCTGGTTCTGATCATAGGAGTGGTCACAGTGTGTGTGTGTGCCGGGGGTGGGGGCCAAACTTAAGTATGTGCATATGTGTTGAGATGAGAGGTCAGGTATATTTCTTCATTGCTCTCCACCTTGTTTTCTTTTGTTTTGGTTTTTCAAGAAAAGATTTTAGTGTGAAACAGTTCTGGCTGTCTTGGAACTCACTTTGTATATCAAGCTGACCTCGGACTCACAGATATCCGCCTGCTTCTGCCTCCTGAGTGCAGGGATTAAAGGTGTGTGCCACCACTGCCCGGCAGCTCTACCTTATTTTTAAAGACAGAATCTTTCACTGAACCTGGGGTTCATGGATTCAGCTACACTGGTTGTCCAGCAGGCCACAGGGACCTGTCCACTTTCACCTCCTGAGTCTCAGGTTTATAGGTGAGTAGCATCATATCTGGATATTTGTTTTTTACATACATGGGTGCTGGGGATCAAAAAGGTCCTCATGATTACAGAACAAGACCTTTACCAACTGAGTCATCTCCTGAGCCGTTGCTTTATTTTCATTTAATGCGGTAGTTGTTTGCTATATGAGTCTGTGTGATGTTAGCATCCATCCACCCAGATGTGGACTGTTCACCAAACCTTGTCATTAGCTTGACTGGACAAGTGACTTGGTGACTGGGTACAAATTATCTAGTCCTTTTCCTGTTCTTACAGGTCGATTTAACATGATGAGTTCCGGAGATGCCAGCATAGAAGGACAGCATCTCCTCCTTGCTTGGATTACACACAGGCAGCTAGCATTTGAATTATTGTGGCTCCTGGATGCTCTGTTCAAAGATGGCAATTCCAAGATGCCCACTGGTCTGCCTCTTTTGCAGATGCTTCAGTGGGGAAGATGCCTTCCCCAAGTTCTGCAATTCTTGGGCATCTGTTGAGGTCTTGCAGAAGTTTCTGTCTCTGTTATCAGGAGCTTCCAAGAGTAAAAGAATCAGCTCTGTAGCTAGAAGACTAGGATCCCAGCCTGACCAGTGCTCCAGAAGATAGACACACCAGAGTGCTACACCAACTTGGAGTTTAGAATTGAGGAAGCCTTTTTCGAATCACTGAAATGGGTCTTCAAGGATGTTCTGAAATGAGCCAAATGGAGAATGGTACTCCAGAGAAATGACGGAGTATCCACAGAATGTGCCATGCAAAGTAGGGACTTGAGTGAGACATGTTAAGGATTTGGTGGACAGCAAGAAGGCAGGAGTGGAGGCTGGAGAGACTGCTCAGCAGTTAAGGGCACTGGCCGCTCTTGCAGAGGACTGGGGTCTGTTCCTAGCACCCGCATGGTGTCTCATGGACAAATGTTACTTTAGTTTCAAAGGGTCCTACATCCTTGTCTGTCCTCCACAGGCATCAGACCTGCATGTGGTACACAGATACACATGCAGACAAAACATACACCCATATGAATACAATTTTTTTAATTTAAATTATATTAAAAAACGAAATCAGGAGTGATGATCAGATTTGAGCTGTAATCTTGGCATAGGATCCGTATCAATATTTCTAGGCAGGAGACCTTTGATTAAATATTAAACACTAGTCAAAGGGGAGCAACTAGTGTAGAAAGACATCCTTGAAAAGTTTAAATGAGAAAGGTATGAGACATTGGCAACGAACTAAAGGTTGACAATTTTAGAGACCACTGAAATAAACAGGCAATCTTGCTGAAGACCTAGAAGAAGAAATAGGCATGTAGATTTCCAAACCAAACAAGTAGGTAGATGAAGGTGGGTGCTGGCTATGAACAGTAATCGCTCCTCACTAGAAACTTCTGGTAGCTACCCAGATCATGGAATAGACACCAGGTTCCTTGGTATGCCTGCCTGCTGTTTGTTGACATGGTCACTGCTTCCTCACCTTGCCTCCTGCCAGTGGCCTGTGCACTATCACCAGCCAAACTCTGTCTGTCCTAGGACCCTGTGGCTCATTCTTCTTGTGGATATTCTGTTGCTCTCCTGTGCCACACAGTCTGCCCCAGGACAACAGCGTGAGTGCTTGCCTCCCATGCACAAGACTGAATTTCCATTCTGACAGTGAAATAAAAACAAAACAAAACCATTTGTCCCATTCTTTAGGTCTCTGTTCCTATCATTGCCTCAAATATGTAACCCCTGTCCCTTTCCCCTCCACCAGAATTTGCGTATATATTTTCTTTCTTTATATTCCTTTCTGTTCTTCAAAACAGTCTATGAGAGGGGTTTCTTTGATTCATCCACAGGGAAATGCGGAGTAAGACAATACCTGGAGGTAGTGCCCACTTCCCTGTGGGCCAGGTTCTTTCCATGTTTCCCTGTGGAAGTTAAGGTCATGAGGAGGGACACCATTGTGACAAGTCCAAGGACACTCTTCACAAAAACCACAGTGGCTCCTGTCGCAGAATCATCTGCACATATTGCCCATGCGGGGGGGGGGGGAGTTCCTGAACCTCCTGAGCCTAGGGTCTAGGCCTAGTATGTAGCCCAGAGAAAGACCCCAAAAAATGATGTACCCAATGAAGAGGAAAAAAATGATACAGCACTCAAGGATTGTGGGAGAAAAAGGACAAGGTCAGATTTTATTTGGGACACACTGAGCCTGAATCACCCGCTGAAGCATCTGACAGGTTGATTTGCACAGGACAAGGAGTCTAACCAGCCTCTGTGAATCTCCAGTCTTTGTGATATTGGAGCCTCTCACTCAATTCTTGCAATGAAGAGTGTAACAGCTGAGGATTTATTTGTCTTCTGACTGCTTTCTAGCCATTGTCATGAGATATTTGGTTATACATTGATTGAACATTCTCATCAGGAGGCTGTGGGGAAAATTCTACTGCTATCTACATCCTATAGGAAATAGGGGCTCCTGGGAGATTTGTTGTCTCTATTTATTGAGAACCAATTATGGGCCAGACATTCTCCCAGGCTTTGGTGATACAATGCAGACAGTAAAGAGTAATGGCATAGGATTATATGTACAAAACTCAATTGTTAATTGAGAAAAAGATATACATAAACACAGTTCCTAGCTAATGAAGATTTGAATTTGAAATATTTATTTTATTTTATTTTTCTTGTATGTGTATGGGGCCTTTGCCTGCATGTGTGTCTGTGCATCATGACATGTAGTGCCTGAGGAGGCCAGGAAAAGGTGTTCAACCCCCGTGGGAGTAGAGTTACAGATGACTGTAAGCTGTCATATGGGTGCTGAGAAGCGAACCCTGGTCCCCTGCAAGAGCAGCCACTTCTCTTAACAACTGAACCACATCTCCACCTCCTAGAACATTAACTTTTTACATTGTGGTGCTGTAACGGCAATATACATTCAGTAAAAGCCATATTTCTAATTTTGAATTTCGACGTCCCTCCTCCCCCCATGCTGGTGACATGACAGGAAACTCCTGCATGATGATGACCATCAGCAAGGCCAAAGCTTTCATTCAGTTTCTAGACCACCATCATGGAATTGTATCCCGTATTCCCTGCCACGTCTCATTTCATGTGTGTCTCATTATGCTGAGAGCTGGCAGCAGGGCATTAAAATTATGCATAGGCATCAACACTCAAGCATAACTCAAAACCGTTAACACAGAGGTGAAGCATTGGCTCATGTCATTGGAGGCCCCAGACTGCATCTGTCTTCGAGTTGCTGTAATGACAATAGTTGACAGATGCAACTTAATGGAAGAAAGATCTATTTGTGCTCACAGTTTCCAGACCATCAACTATCATGGCAGAGAAGGTATGGTAGAGCCACTCATCTCATCAAGGTGGACAAAAGAACCAAGAATGGGTGCGACCTTCAAAGGTCCACGTTTTGGAAAGTATGTGCTCCAGTAAAGTCCCAGGAATGGCTCCTAACCCTCCAACTCTACTCTGCATCTAACATTTTATCTAACCATGTAGTCTCAATGTAGTAATTATAATACACTGAACTTGGATGATAATCCCAGGACATAAATAATACCAGTAATATGCCAATACTAGGTTGTTGTTTTTCTGTCGGTTTAGCAGATGGATGCACTTAAATTTACTAATATTCTAATCACCTTCTGTGCCCTGGGGCCCCAAAGTCAGCATCTAGCTGCTCAAACTTTGGCCTGTCAGGGTTTCTGGTCCCACTGGTACCTGCCTTGCCTGCTGCCACCTAATGTAGCCTTGAACCAAATTCCTATTGTTCTATTTATCAATAAAGACTTGGGAGTCAGGTGTTGGGGTGAAAACCTGCTAGATCAGAGAAGCCAAGAACAACCATCTGACTTTCCTTTTTGGCTGGAGACCCAGCAAGAAAAGTGTCTCTCCATTGCCTCAAACCCAAAAGACTGCAATCTCTTGGTCCCTCCCTACTCCTTCCTGTGTGTCTCTCTATCTATATTCCTGGCTTCTCCATCCTGTCTATGGTAATTCTTGTCAAATAGTCACTGGTTCTGCCCCTGATCCAAGGTTAATTTTAACAACAGTCTCAGAGTTTCACAGTGTGGTAACTGCAACACAAGGTTTTCTAAGCATCATGCTTTCAGGGCCATAGAACCTTCTGTAAAGTGCTGGTTGTACACGGTTATGCTCTGCTTCTCCAACAAGCATCCTCAATGTCAGTGTCTCGTAGTAACAGAGATATGGGTTTGGCTTACACTCATGCTTATTGTAGATTGACCTCAACTTGGTTCCCAGCTGTTTTTGTTTTGGACTCAGGCTGAAGGAGTTTTCTGCATTGAAGATTTGTGTATTCCAGGAGGGAGAAGTGGTAAAAGCAAAACCAGCCTTTTCCTGGAGGTGGCAAATTTCACTTCTACCAACATTCTATTGGCCAAACCAAATAAAATGGCCAGGCTTGCCACATTCAGGGCAAGGGTGAATCACCCTGTCGTGAGGTAAAGTAAAAGTTCTGAACAATAAGATGTCCTACCAAGGACAGTAAGCATGATTAACATTGCTTGGTTGCTGGGGCTGCCAAAATGAGTGATCACAAGCTGGCTGGCTTGGAACAGCAGGGCCTATTTTACTACAGCTTAGAAGGCCCAAAGTCAGATAAGAAACCACCCCACACTGCCTTCGAAGACCTCCTTCACTCTTGCTAGCTTTTTGTGGTCGTTGGCCATCTTTGGTGTTCTCTCCTTGCCTTAACAGCTGCTCAGAGCAATCATTGCCTGTGTTGGTCACATGGCAGTCTCCTGTTTGTCTATGCCAAATTCTCTCTTCTAAGGACATAAATCACTGTACTAGATTGCCCTTAATGCAGCTACAGCACAGACCTCACTTCCAAATGAGGTCACATTTACAGGCACCTGGTCTTAGGGCTTGAAATGTCTTTAGGGAAGACATAATTTAACCTATAGTATCTATTTTAAGGATGAAGGAATTGGTATAAAAGCTAACCAAGTAACGTGGATGAGTACACAATTAGTATGTGCTGAATTTGGAATAAAAACTAAGCATTTGATTCTGAGCCTGTCTGCTGACTGCTGGACCTGACCTGGGTAGGTAAAGATGGCAGATTCTTCACCTTGCTGCTTCAACTCTGCATCTGGCGAGTTATGATCTTTATCTGAACTCAATTCCCGAATCTCTCAGTCTCTCAGAGTGACTTGAGACCCCCTTCTGTCCATCTGGGTTGCTCCAAGGACAACCCAGCCTAGTGGGTAAGCACTTTGGAAGAACCAAATCTGTCACACAGAACAAAGTGATATCATTAGCAAATCTGAGAGTGAGGTTTAGACAGTGAGATGTTTCCTACTGTCCTCGCCAGAAACCTGCTGCCTCTGAAGGGTTAAAAATCTCACTGTGTTTAGTAATGCAATCAAACTGGTTTTCAGCTCTAATGTTTCAAGGTCTCCATAGTAACTCTATGCAATGGCCAACACTGATTGTCAACTAGTCAGGATCTAGAAAGGTGACAACCCTGGACATGTCAATGAGGGAGTTTCTACACTGATCTAATTGAAGTGTGGGAAGACCCACTCTAAATGTGGGTGACATGGCTGATTGAGCTGAAGACCTGCCTCATCAAGGAGAAAGTGAGTGGAGCACTTAGCATTGTCTCCCTCTGCTTCCTGACTGCTTGCACAATGTAACCAGTTGCCTCAAGCTCCTGCAGCCATCTTCCCATCATGACGGTATGCCTTTGAACTGTGAGCTACAACAAACCCTTCCTTCCTTCATTGTTGAGCTTCTTGTTGGGTATTTTTATCAGGGCACATGAAAGTAACAATCCAACAATGAAAGTGCAGTATGTAATTAAAGAATTCATTGTATAAAATACGAATATTTAATGGGGTGTGAGAATAACCTGGGAAGCTTAGTGACTGGGCAGATAAAATGTGTTGGATTGAATAGTAACAGTGCCTGTAGAGGGTCAAATTTCTGTGACAAACACCTTTTGTTGTTGCTCCCGGGAAGCCAATTTGAATGGTATTTGTCTCATTTGCAACTCAAATGGTCCTTCATAATAACATCAATTCTTCCTTGGACTCCTTGTGTGGCTCTAACAAAACCCTCCTTGCTCTCTTAAGGTAATATTTGCCTGTTTCTAACCTAGTAGCTTCTGAAGGTGTTAACTCCTTTGGAGATACCAACCACTGCTCCTCAGCCATGCTCTGACCACATATCTGCAAAACCAATGCTTAACCTCCCGGTATGAGTGGGCTGCACTGGGAGCTCAATGTTATCTGTCTTATGCTAGTCTTATGTCAACTTGACACAAACTAGAGTTATCTGAAAAGAGGGGACATCAATTGAGAAAATGTCTCTGCAAGATCTGGCTGTATGGCTTTTCTTAATTGGTGGCTAATGAAGGAGGGCCCAGCCCAGCCCTGGGCTGGTGGTCCTGGGTTCTATAGGAAAGCAGACTGAGGAAGCCATAAGGAGCAAGCCAGTAAGAAGCACCCCACTGTGGCCTCTGCTTCAGCTCCTGCCTCCAGGTGCCTGCCCTGCTTGAGTTCTTGTCCTCACTTTGATGATGAAGTGTTATATTATATGGAACTGTGAGCTAAATAAACCCTTTCCTCTCCAAATTGCTTTAGGTCATGGTGTTTTATCACAGCAATAAAAACCCTAACTAAAACAAGTCCTCTTCAGTTTCTTTCTCATGTCATAATTCTTATCTTGTGCATTTAGGTGTAGATGATGAAGTGTTACAGGGTGTCCATACATGGCACTGAATGGGGAAACTCTGTGTGTCTTCTCTTTAGGGCTGAAAAGATCTTTAGACCCTTTAATCCCAGCACTCAGGAGGCAGAGGCAGAGACAGGCAGATCTGTGTGAGTTTGAGGCCTGCCTGTTCTGCAGAGCAAATTCTAGGATAGCCAGGGCTACACAGAGAAACCCTGTCTCAACCAATAACAGAAAATTAAAGTGAGATGGGCATTGTGGTGCACACTTTTAATCCCAGCACACAAGAGGCATGGTTTGAGACCAGCCTGGTAGACACAGAGAAAGCTCTAGATCATCCAGGGTCATATAGTGAGACCCTATCTCAAAGAAAAGGATTATGTATTTGTACACTCCAGAAGCATCTTGTACTTATTAAGGGCGATAAATGTCCTTCTAGATGCTCCTCTCTGTGGGTGCACATATGTGTTTACAGACTTCATTGTACCTCTCAGTTGCCTGTCTTCCTTTCTTTACTTCCTTCTGTCCTTGGATTTCCTAAAGCCCAAGAACAGCGAACTGCAAACATCTTTACACTGCTGGCCTCTGGGAGTGCTGTACAGTGGGTTCCTCTCAGCTACTCCTTGGAGTTCTTCCAGAACAAGATCCTATTCTATGTGATAGTCTTGCATAAAGTTCTTTAGGGAATTCAATTTACAGAGCATTTTCCTTGACCCCTTCAGCAACAATGGATGATAATCCAAGCAAATAAAATGAGCTGTTTTCTCATGAACCAATGAAAAAGACTCAGAAAGAGCCAAGCTGGCTTTTTGAATGTTCTCCATTGGTCCATGTGTTCAAGACTTGGTCCCCAGCTTGATACCATGGGGAGATGATGGAGGCCATGAAAGGTGGGGAATTAGCAGAAGGACTTCAGGTCATCTGGGCCATGATCTTGTGGAGGACTGCATAGATCTGGTTCTTCCTCCTTCTGCCTGTCAATTCATTTCTTCAAGAAAGGGTCTTACTCTGCCCTGTACAGTCCCCATCATGTGCTGTCTCATCACAGGCCCAAAATTTGATTTGGCAATGATGTCAAATCAAAAACTTGAGTTTCCTCAACTATGAGCCAAAAGAACCCCATTTCTCTTTAGAAGCCTATTGTCTCTGGTATTTGCTAATAGCAATGGAAAGCTGACTCACATGATTGCAGAAACTCTTGGCTATGCTGACAGCCCTTGTTTTCCCAGACTGCCCTCCACTGGGGAGCGTAGCATTCATAGTGTGCAGGATCTGAAAGTGTCTTGAGAGAAACTAATGAAACATAACCAGAGACAGCAAGTGACAAGAGCAAGAAAGACCCTCAAGACTTTGGTTAAAATGGTACGAGAGTGAGGCCAGGCCTCTCTCTATATGAAGGGAGCTAGGGGATGGTCTAAGGCCTGGGCTTCACTGCCTGGTATAGAAGGACATGGGACTCAGAGGCTGAGGCTACTGTGAGAAAGGGCATTGCACATGAGAGCTTCTGTTTTCCTAACAAACCCTCCAAACCAACCTACAATCATTCCTAATTTCATGCAAACGAAAAGCCTGCTTGAAGAAGAAGAAAAAAAAAAAAAAAAAAAAAAACCTCAGAGTACACTTGGTTCTCAAGTACCAGGGATCATGTTATATTTTGAAATAAAAATTGTAATTGGATTATGCTCAATTGCAGCTGTAATAGGATTGGGTCTTGGTATGGAATATGAACAAGGTCAACCTACAGGAAGTAATTCATTCCTCTAATGACAACGTCTTGGTCTATGAAACAAAGATCAAAGCTCATTCAAAAATAAATGCATTTAATGGCACAGTAGTTAGAGAAGTCTGGAGAATTCATTTTATTTTCATTGTATAATATCTGTTTCTCATACAGTTGTCTCGCTCTCTACCACTTTTTTATTCTTACGACTTCGAATGGGTTTGATTAGCTTAATTAGAGTTAATGTCTTGGGAGCAGAATGTGGGACTGTGAAAGTTTGGGTTCTTGAAGACTTTGAAAAAAGAGAACTGTTGGCCTTGCTCTACATAAATTCAGAATCGAAAGAGTCTGATGACTATTATCATCTTAAAATAATTGAAGCACTGCTAAAAATAAAAAGCAGAAGGAGAAAAATTGAACCCGAATAAAAGGAGTGGAGTTAGCCCAGATTTGGATACAATTCTCTCAGCAAATTGAGCTTAAATCTCAAGTCTTAGGTAATTTAACATGAATGCCAAAAAATTATTTTTTTTCCCCTCTGAGCTGTTAAAAAGTGTGGTCTTCTCAGGTTCAAAACACTGCCTTTTATTTTCTTCTGTTATCTGTAGCGCCATGTAAGATGAAGGGGACATTACAGGGAAATGTCATGGCAGACCAAAGTCTTGTCAGATTTTTACTTATTAGCCAGCATGGGGTCTTGCATCTGGAGCCAGCAGGTCCAAGGCCTCCTCATTGGGCTTCAAGGGCAGACAACCTGCTCCTTCCTCATTAAGCCAGTGGGCTAGCCGCAGACTGAGTGTGGAGACCGGCTTTCTAGCCATCCTTCTAACTGAGGAGGAGGAACTCCCACAAATCTGTGCATGAGCAGAGCTCAAAGACTGGTGGGTGTGCCTGCAATCTGTCACTCAGGAAGCTAAGGAAGGAGGCTGCTGTGTACCTGGGAGTTCAAGTCTAATCTAAGCAAATCAGTGAGGTACCATCTCAAATAAAGAGGAAGGGGATTGGAAGATGAGTACAGTCCAAAAACTTTGTTTGCTTTGGGGATCTGTCCTTTAAATTCTAAAACGCCACCCTACTCAATTGGAGGTAATGCAAGAGAGGATGCTCACTTAGTTACTATACACGTGGACTTGTTAGTTACACACTGTACTCAGGACTAGGGAAAGTGGAGTTAAAAACCCTCCATATTGATGCTCTTCTGACTAGGATGGTGTGTGCAGAGGAGACGGAAAATAAACAAGTACAGAGCTGCCACAACAAACACCCCATTTCTCTTTAATCCCAGCACTTGGGCAGCAGAAGTGGGCAGATCTTTGTGAGTTTGAGGCCAGCCTGGTCTACAGAGTGAGTTCCAGGATAGCCAGGACTGCCTGGTCTCAAAAACAAAGAAAAAAACAAACAAAAACCCACAAAACAATAACAACACACACACACACACACACACACACGCACGCACGCACGCACGCACGCACGCACGCACGCACGCACGCACGCACGCACGAGCGCGCACATACACACACACACACATCAGATTTCTAACAATGTCAGAAAACAGAAACAGGCTAATAACACAAATAGAAATTATTAGAGGTTATTTCCATTCTTTTTAATTCATCTTTTATTTTTAACTTTCAGAATGTTAGAGACAGGATCCAGGGCCTGTACGTGCTAGACAGGCTCCTAACCATTGAACTACACCACCAGCCTACCTCCTCTAAGACACCTCCCCCCCCCACTGCTTGCTTTCTCAGATAAGGTCTTACTGGGCAGCTCAGACTGTCCTGGACCTGACTATGTAACCCAGGGGAACCTGGCACTGTGATTTACCTGTCTGCCTCTAAAGTGCTGGGATCTCAAGTGTCTACTGCCACACCTAGCTTTCCTATTCCTGTGGACAATATGTTAGGTATTTAAAAATTAATATCTAAGCTTCCTTCTAGAGATGTTTTTCTTATAAAGAAATCTTAATCACCACTGATTACAGTGTATGTTGAATGAGTAAATACTTTGTCAACTGGACATTTTGATCTAATTTCACTTCTAAACGTTTATCTAAATTACCTATTGTTTTTTTCATGCCATTTCTGGAAAAGCATGGTGTTTTGATACTTTTCAATCTCACTTTAATGTTTACCCCCCACTCCCCACCCCCTGGATTCTATTTCCTTGAAAATGGACTGGTTTAGAGCTAATTCATTCATCTCTTTAATAAACACAGATTCAGTGCCTGCTCTGAGGCAGGCTGGGCTCTGGGTGCTGGTGCAGGCATATGAGAGCTCATTGTCAAGCGTTATCCCACCAATGATGATAGATCTCACTCCCACACATTTGTCTGTCTCGTTTCCATTCACATCTAAAGCTCAGACCAATGTGGGCTCTGTAGCTGCCAGTTCTTCACCAAGCTGCTTAGCATTTGGCTCTTGCTCCTGATGGCCACAGCCACCTGAAGAGAGGCACCCCTGTGTAGCAAGAGTCCAGTTGTCGCACTAATTGTTCTTAATAATAAAATAATAATAATTCTAATTGTTCTTAATAATAAAAACTCAGAGTCAGATATTGGGGTTAATGCTTGAATATCAGAGAAGCAAAGCAGCCAGCCACTACAGTTCTCACCCCTACCAATGCTCAGACCAAAGGGCAATCCTGTCTTCAGACTGCATCCTCAGACTGCTTAGACTACACTATTCCTCAGACTGCACTGCTCCTCAGACTGCAGCTCTGACTGCTTAGACTGCACTGCTCCTCAGACAGCATCTGTCTCTGGTCTCCTCCCACCTTATCACTCCTCTTTTGTTTCTGCCAAGCCATGTCACTCCTGGCTCCACCTCCTTTTTGCTAGGATTAAAGGCATGTGATCACAAGTGCTGGGATCACCTTTGTGTGAGCTCTGTTTCTCTTTTAGACAGATTCGATCTCCAGTAGCCCAGGGTGGCCTTGAACTCACAGAGATCCATCTGCCTTTGTTTCCTGAGTGCTGGGATTAAGGGTGTGCACCACCACTGCCTGGCCTCTATGGCTAACTAGAGTGGCTAGCTTTGCACTTTGATTTTCAGGCAAGCTTTATTTGTGAGATCATAAACAAACTATCACTACATCCTAATGTCCTTTCGGGGGTGGATCACTCACTACTAAGTGACCAGGAATAATGACATCTCAGTTAGCACAGGGTGACTAACTCTTGTTCCAGAAACTACTGGTCCTCTGTCTGATGATAGGCAGCCTTTGACCAGCACTTCCCTTCCCAGCTTCCCACCTGACAATCACCTTTTCCTTCTAAAGTTGGGTATTTACTAGGATCCAAAAATCACAGAATTTAAAACAAAGGATACCCACTGACAGGAGATAATGCAGCCACTCACTGTCAACTGTTTTTCTCCTGTCAGAAGTCCCACCTTTTGGGACCTAAAGTAAACTGAGGTGTGGTGACGTCAGACCACAAACATCTCTAGTCTCACAATGTGAAGGGCAGTGAGTGACATCTGGACGCCATTTAGCACAATGCTTCTGAGGGAAGGCCATTCTGGCAGGCCCAGCCCTCACTGGTTGTTGTTTGACAGTGGCATTTGGACCTCTCCATAAAGTTTCTCACAGGGTGGGTGTCACCTTTGCAGGGAAGCCTTTCCATAATGAGTATGTGTGGTTTCTTTAGGGGCAATGTGCAGGTCTGTGGAAGGAGACCTGCTTGTCTAACTTCTGCTGATTTGTGAGTTCCCTGCACTGATGTGCAGAAAGTGGGCACTGGGCCTTATTCAATTCTGTTTTCCCCAAATCTCCCACTTTCTTTAGCACATAACTGCTGTTCAGTGAATGAGAGAGAGAGAGAGAGAGAGAGAGAGAGAGAGAGAGAGAGAGATTGTTAAATGAGACTAAAGTGAGGATTTCTCTTTATGAGACGTTTAAATGTCTCTGCAATATTACTTTTGATGGCATTAACATCTTCTACCACATTTCTTTCGCCTCCTCAGACTCTGGGGTGCCCTCCACAAGGCCTTCTGCTTGTCTTGTTGGCAGATTTTTGTGGTGTTTCTTTGTGTGACTTCTTCAGAGGAAGTAAAGAAATGGTCTCCAGTGCGCAATTACCACTAAAATCTGTTTACATGGCTACTTCCTTGCATCTGACATACCCTCGCTCCCGGAATGGGGCAGAATCGTCCTCTCCTCCTGATTTGACAGTTGCTGCTCCAGGTTAGTCTCTGAACCCTTTTACAACCAAAATTCTGTGAGCCCATTTGCAACCGACATTTGGTCAGGGCATGAATGGAGACGAAAGGGATTTAAGAACTATGTGGCACAGCTTTGTTCTAGGGCTGGCGTTGGTGCCACTGTGGTCTGGAGAGGTTTTGTGCTCAGAGTTTGATTATTTGCTAGTTTTGGCAACTGTTGAAATGTTAGATCTCATATTGTTTCTATCATTTTTTATAGTTTCTTGTTTAACTCTTTGCCGAACGTATCTGCCGCGCATCAAGACTCTTGAACTTGATTTAAAACAGAAGCAGCGGTGGCGCCTCCTGTTTTCCTTGGGGTTCACCTGGCAGGCTGAGTCTGGGCTGTTATAGGACATTGATTTGCCTTTCTATATTAGTGAACAGGCCTGTGCATGGTCACCAAAGCCTCAAGCCCTCAGAAGACAAAAGGAGAATTAGGTCCTCCCAAGTCTAGCCATCAGGGCATGCTGCTGTGGTCTAGGTATTTCATATGTGTACATTTTAAGTTGATTCACATTTGACATATTGATGCTTTCTCCTTTTCTCTGTTCTTATTTTTGTAGTGCTATAGATGGAACCCAAGGGTCTCATGTATGCTAGGGAAGTGGTTTTCCATTGAACTATACCTCCAGCCCCAACCTAGCTCTCTCCCAATAATCACCTATTTCCCAAGAATTTTACCATTCAGTATCCTGTATCCAAGGAAACCACCCCCTCCATCCTCTGCCTTACCCCACCACACAGTACATTTAATTCTGCTTTTTAAAGATTTTTTTAATGGCATCTTGGGGGCTGGGAAGATGGCTCAGTGGGTAGAGTGCTTGCATGAGTCAGAACTCAAGTTCCAATCTTCAATACCAACATAAAACCAGGGATGGCGGTGCATACCTGTAATCCTAGTGCTAGGTATAGGGTTAGAAACAGATGTGCCTCTGAGGTTCACTGGCCAGCCAGTCTAGCTGATCCTGTGAGAGATCCTGCCCCCCCCCAAAATAAGGTGGAGAACATTAGAGGAAGAAATTGGAAGTCCACCTCTCGCCTCCATAAGTGTACATACAGGTCTTCTCCCCCGCTAATGCATATCCTCCACAGTTGTTTTAAGTAACGTTTGAAGAAATCACACTTCTATGCTCCCAACCAGTCACTCCAAATGCTAGTGTGTCCTCTGAGACTGTGCAAAGGGATAGACACTTCCCTACATCTGTCCTACAGCGAGGGGCTGCAGGCTCTGTGGACTGAGACTGGGAGGCTGCATCGCCATCAGCTCGTAACTGTGAGCTAATGCTGACACGTTTATGGCCACTTATTATACCATTGGTTTTTCAGTTCATAACTTAGAATCATATTGATAGGAACATGACATCCAAGCCCTGGAAAGTCAATTCCAGGTCCTGGACTCTTGTGTGCCAATCTTGTTACTCACAGTTGCTATGTTAGGGACCTGACAAACCCCCACAGGCTCTGGGTGGAACTGTCTGGATTCTGTAAGCTTGAAAACTTGCAGTGACATAGGCAGGACTCTGGGTAGCACCAACACCTGGCTATTGATGTTATTGCCTGAAACTAATAGGTGGGTGTGGGCTCAGATGACATTATTAAGCAACCTCTGCTTTCCTGTAGGTCCTTGTAGGTTTGTATAGTTCTAAAAAAGAACGATTTAATTTTATGTTTACTTGTGTGTGTGTGTGTGTGTGTGTGTGTGTGTGCACGCGCGCGCGTGCACACACACACACGCACGTGCGTGCCCATGAGTGTAAATGACCACAGAGGTCAGAAGGCTTCAGGTCCCTGGAGCTGGAGTTAAAGATGTGAGGCACCCGATGTGAGTCTGGGGATTGAACTCACACCTTCTGCAAAAGCAATGCAAGTTCTGAGTGGCTGAGTCATCTCTCCAGTCCCCAGTTAAGGCAGTTCTATGTGAGTTAACAGAAAAACCCACAGCTCATATGATTAATGAACTAAAAATATATTTCATGTTCATATCAAACACAATTAGAGTTGAGGATCAGCAAGGCTCTCCACCAGGCAGCTGTGCAATGGCCAAAGCTGGTTCCATCTGTGACTCGGTCTAATTCCATTGATCCTGTGGGGAGAAAGACAGTGCAGCTTGTACGGAAGCTTTCTTGTGCCAGCATTCACTAAGCACAGTTTAATGGCAAGGCAGTGGTACCAATGTCCTCAAGGAAGACAGGCCTCATACTTCACTGAGCTTCCCAAAGGACCTGTGCTCTCAGACCCCCTCCCCAAGTTCTGTCCTACACACACGTGTATCAAAGTATGTTTCTTAAAGAACATATGGATGATTTGAGATGTGGATCTGGTGCCTGGCATTGGTGTAATTCATCTTGTAACCTAGAGATCTGTGACCAGCACAGCTCAGGCCCCAGAGAAATGCCTCCTTCCCCTCCAGCTTGGTGTCCTCCAAACGAGAGGCAGCTGGGTACAATACCAGAAAGGGCTGTGGTCTCCTTACTGAAGGAGCAAGATAAGGACAGCTTTGGGAGAGCAAGAGGTAGTCTGCAATGGGAGATCTTAACCACGAATGCCTTCTAGTCAGACTTGGGAGCTGTCAGCAACCACTTTTAACTACCACAGGCATGTTGTGTGGATCTGGATAAGAATGTTCCTAATAGGCTCAGGTGTTTAAATAGTTTGTCCCCATTTGATGGCAGTGTTTGAATAGGCTTGGGGGTGTGGCCATGCTGGGGAAAGCATATCTCTGGGGGTCAGTTTTGATGTTTCGAATCTACCCGCCATTCCCAGTTTGCTTTTTCAGCTTCCTGCTTGAAGTTCAAAATATTAACTTTCTGATTTCTACTCTTGCCACCATGCTTCCACTCTGGCCCCACAGACTCTTATTCTCTTGTAACTATAAGCCCAAATAAACTCTTTCATGGACAAATTGTTTTGACCATGGTATCTTATCACAGCAACAGAAAAACAACCAATACAAATGTGTTAGTTACTTTTGTGTTACTGTGACTAAAATACTCAAGATGGTCGCTTGGAGAGGGAGGAATTTACTATGCCTCATGTTTCAGAGGGCTCAATGTGTACCACTGGCTCACATCCTTGGGCAGAACATCAAGGCAGTGGAGACCGTGTGACAGAAGAGTTTCTTCCCCTCATGTCAGTCAGAAAACAGAAAAAAAGGAAGCAAATAGGGTCCAGTTCACCCTTCCAAGGCACACCCCAGTGACCTACCTCTTCACCACGGTGTTCTATTCTAGAAGTTCTGAAAGGCTTGAACATGGGGTGAGGAGCATTAGAAATAACCTTCCAGACGCACTGCATCTGAAAAGTAGCCACCTTTAATATCCAGTTAAGGCCATCTTCTCTAGGAAATGTTTTAATCATGGAAAAGAAGACCTTAAGGTCTTTTTAAAGATGAGCTGACAGGAAATGAACAATATTCAGTTGAGGCCAGATGGTCCCTTGTTTTTTAATTCTATGCTATAGAAAATCAAAGTTCCGATAGTTAACTCACTTATTAACCACTCGGTGGGTTTCTTTTAAATGTCCTGCCTAGGAATTCTGTCCAGTGATGAGATTAATAGGTAAAATCACATAAGCATCCTAAAATGCTGTGGGTTTTGAAGGGATTCTGTGAAGGGTGGCCTGGGGTATCAGCAGTGAAGGTTTGACCTCAGGTCCTAGAATAGAGTTGGGTAATTTTCCACAAGATCCTCCTTCAAGGAAATCATATTCCAGCTAAACCTGAAATGATCTCAGCAAGAATACAAGATGGAAGAAATTCTGTACTATCTTGCCTTGTCACGGTCTCATTGACTCCTGCAAGGGAAGCCCCCGTGTTGACCTTGTGGTAAGGCTGGAAGGGCAGACCTTAATGCTTGGGTACCAGCTGAAGAGAGGGCTAGGGGAAGCCCTCTTAAGCTAGAACAGGTAAAAAGGAGGGGCTGAGTCTCTTAATAGTTCCCACCCTGGACAAAGGAGAAAGTGAACACGTGAAATACTAAGTATGTAGTATCTGCCAATGCTGGTTGCTTCCAGGGGGCATCTAGTGATTATTTGTAAAATGAAACCACTTTAGGAAATGATTCTGAGTGTGGCCTGGAGGAGGCTGAGGCGACACATGACTCCAGCAGACCCCAGTGTCCTCTATGCCAGGTCTGGCTGCTCTTGGGACTATTTCCAAACTTGTTTGACAAAGCCTTTTACATTTACAAAGTATTATCAGAAGAAGATAACTGAGAGTGATTGGCTTTAAGGGCAGAAAAACTTGAGTTCAAAATACAACTTTTTTCTTGTGGAGTCACATCTATAAAGTCTGCTCCCTGGATATTGCTCATGTGTGTGGTTCCAATGGCATAGAGTCTGGTCAGTGCATCTCAACTGTTCTTTTCTGGGTTTTTACTGTACAAGAGATGTCTCAATGCATCCCAGCTGTTACAACAGAAGGGTTGTAACTATCTACCTTAAATGACAGAACTTACTTTCTCAGAGTTTAGGAGACTGAAAATCCAAGAGCAGGGTACCAGCATGGCTGTGTTCTGGTGAGGGCTTGCTTCCAGGTTACTGACAAATGACTTGTTTCTCTCCACATGGTGGGAAGAGAGGCAGTGAACTAGCTTTCTGCCCTCTTATTAGAGGGGGTATTAATCCTATCCTACTGACCTCCACACTCACTACTGTGTCTATCAGAGTTTTGTTGCTGTGGTGAAATGTCCAACGTAAACCACTTAAGGGATGAAAGGCTTTATTTTATTTATGGTTTCAAGTAGCTAAGACCATCTGACAGAAGGGCAAGGTGGAACACAGCAGCTTACCTGGCTTACGGTGGCCAGCAAGCAAGTGAAACAATGAGTTGCTAGTGGACTCTTGCTTTTTGTCTTTCATTCATCTAGGCTCCCAGCCTACAGTATGGTGCTGCCTATATTCAGGGTGGTCCTCAGTCAATCTCTGAAAACACTCTCAAGAACAGACCGAGGGCTGAAAATATTTCCCACTACATTAACTAATCCATTACTTTAAAATGCAGCTTCACTTCAAAGTCTCAGTGTACATGGACAAAATGGAGATAAGTATTTTTCCATAATGCAACACAAGTGGCTATTGCAATTCCCTACAGTGTCTTTGCTCTCATCTGAAACCTCAAGGGTACATATTTTCTTTCTGTTATTCTATTTGCATTCTAGTTATCTGGTTTTACAACATCCATTAAGTTCTTCTTATACCACACTCAGCATTTTCTAGCTTCTATCTCCAATACTTTCCAAATTCCTCCTTATACAATAGCTTCAAAAACTTTTTTCAGCCAGTAGTCAGGCAGTCACAGGAATGACCTCAATTCTGGAACCAGTCTTCTTACAGTCAGACTTTCATTTCTGTGACAAAATATCTGAGGAAAACAACTTTAGGGAGGAAAAATTTCTTTTAAGGTAGAGGAGCATCACAGGTCATGATGGCCACAAAGCATAGGGCAAGAATCCTTGTCTTCGCAAGCTTTCTCCTTGTTCCTCTTCACCCACTAACATCCTCCAGTTTATGAAAGAGCTCTCCTCACAAGTTTTTTTTTTTTTTCTCACTTAAAGCTCTCTAGAAATGGGCTGACAGGAACACTAGAAGTTTGTTTAAGCAGTTGCCTAGGTGCTTCTCAATCCATCCATGTTGACAGTCAACATTACATCTCCCAAAGACTCTGCCTCCTGATAGCACTATGTTGGGAATAAAGCCTTAAGGGAACATGCACATTAGTGCTTTTGGTTGCCTATATTATATTGAGGTTGTTATATATTTATTTAATTTCATTGTAACTCTAATAATAAAATTAAATAATTTCATTACTAATTGGGTCTATTGTTTATTTAATTTCATTGTACCTTTAACAATAAAAAGAACTTGCTAAGAAAATAGCTCAGTATTGACCTTATATGACTACATGAGTCTCCTAATGGAACCACAGTTCAATATCACAGACTGGGTAGCTTAAAAAATAAATATATGAATGAAAAATAAACAAAAAAAGAAAATTCCTCCCAGGCATGCCTAGCAGCTTGGGTTTTAGTTGATTCCAGATGTAGTCAAGTTGACAACCAAGATTAGCCATTACAATAAATATTTCTTTTTCGCAGGTACTTAAAGCAAAGCTAACAGTGTATCTTTCATTTCTGATTAAATTAGACGTTCTTCCTAAGTTCCAGAATGTCTGCTGTATTAGACATAGCTTAAATATATAGTTTAATATTTATATGTACTCCATAAATGCAAAAAGTCTTAATCTATAGATATGGTTTTGGTAATCTATAGATATGGTAAAAACAACAATATAGATATTGTTGTTTTGGGGCATCACTATATAGTTCTGGCTGTCCCGGAACTTACTATATAGACCAGGCTAGCCTCCAACTTACAGAGATTTACCTATCTCTGCCTCCCAAGCACACCACATCCAGACTTATAGAAATATAGATATGTTTCTCAGTGACAAACTTATGATTTATCAAGGATAATATTAATCACCTTAGTAATGAAGTTCAAGTATATGAAGCAATTATGGTTTGGAAAAGATGTTACTGAGCTGCTTAAATGTCTTTGGTCTTTTAAGCTGTGATGAAGAATCAGTGCAAAGGGGTGGAGGACATGGCTCAGTTGTTAGACACACTGAGTATTCTTGCCGAGGTCTCAGGTTCAGTTCCTGGCTCACAGCCATCTGTATCTCCAGACCTAGGGTACCCAGTACCCTCTTCTGGCCTCCATTGGTACCAGGCACACATGTTGTGCACGTACATAATGGAAGCAAACACATGCAGACACATAAAACAAAACAAATAAGTCTAAAAAAAAAAAGAAACAAAAAAAACTAAATATTTGGAGACTCAAAGTTCAAGGACAAAAGTTCCCAGAGTTCATTTCTCCTGGTGCCCCATTCCTTGCTTTTCAGAAGGCTACCAGTGTCCATTTTTTTCCTGTTTGTGCATATTCTTCATACTTCTTCTTCCTCCTCTTCCTTTCTTCTTCCTTTGACAAGATCTCATTCTGTAGCACAGTCTCCAAGAACTCACTATGCAGCCCAGGCTGGCCTTGAATGTAGACGTACTTCTTTTTCTACTGCCAGCCCCAAATAACATGAAGATTTCTTATTAATTACAAAAGCTTGGCTGTTAGCTCAGGCTTGTTCTTAACTAGCTCTTACACCTTAAATCAACCCATTTATATTAATCTACATTCTGTCACATGGTGTTACCTCTCTTTCATCTTGTACCTCCTGTTTCCTTTCTAGCTGGCTGGCGATTTGCTTAATTTCTCATTGGCATCCCTTGGATCTCAATTATCTCTCCCTACCTCCTCTCTCTGCCTGGAAGTCCCAGCTATGCCTCCTGCCTAGCTACTGGCCATTCAGGTCTTTATTAAACCAATCACAGCAATGTATCCTCACACAGTGTACAAATATCCCACAATACATGAGCCCACAAGGAATTCTCCTATCTCAACTTTCTGAGTACTGGGATTGCAGGTTTGAGATTTCACCTCTAGCCACTCCCTCTTTTTATAAGGGTTATTGGATATAAGATTACCATTCTTATTGGATCCAACCTCTCATGGTTTGGATAAGAATTATCTCCACTAAAAGCATATATATTGAATGCTTGGCCTTCAGCTGGTAAAGCTACTGAGAGCTGAGGGAACCATGAGGCATCTGCCTTCATCAGTGGATAAATCCCTTGATGGATTGATAATATGATTGATTATTGGAAGGTGGTGAGATATAGAAGGTGAGGCCTATCTAGAAGAAGTAGGTCACTGGGGGTATGCCCTGGAAATACACACCCTGACCCAAGCCCTTTCCTCTCATTGCTCTCTCTTCCTGGTGGCTGTGAGGGTTTGCTCCATCATGCCCTTCCAATTTGTGGTTCAGCTTCCACAAAGTTTAGGAACCCGTGGACTAAAACCTCAGAGCATGAAAAGGAAAACCCTTCTCTAAATTTGTTTCCTTGCTAGGTGCTCTGGCACAGGGAGGGAAATTTGATTAAAACTACCCGATGAGCCCTTTTCTCTCTCATTATGATCTGAAAGGGCCTATCCCCAAATGCAGTCACACTGGGTGTTAAAATTTTGATATAATGGAGTTTGAGGTAGACAATTTAATTTAGGATAAAGACTCACTCAAACTCTGCATAAAATGCTAAAGTTATGTGGACAATTAACAAAGAAACATCAGTCCTCGGTTACCCTGGGAAAAGATCTCTGAGAGTCTCCCGAGACTGAATTGTGTATAGAAGTGTCATTCTAGAACTTTAAATGTCTCTGTTATCGTTGTTCTTCTTTTTCTTTTTTTTCACACTTGTGTTTCCCTGTGCTGTAGTTAATCTATTATCTTCCTTTGTTGTTGTTAGTTTTTTGAGACAGGGTTTCTCTGTATAACAGCCCTAGCTGTCCTGGAATTAGCTCTGTAGACCAGGCTGGCCTTGAACTCACAGAGATCCTTCTGCCTCTGCCTCCTGATTGTTGGGATTAAAGGTGTGCCCCACCACTGCCCTGCTATTATCTTCCTTTAAATTGACTCCCATACCTCAATATTGTAAGTGTGATGATTAGTTTTAAGAGTCAAATTGCCACAATTTAGCATCATTTGAGAAGAGAATTCACATATATAAGTTTGGTCTATGGGCATGTTTCTGGCAGATCGTCTTGATATAGGAAGACCCAACTCACTGTGGGTGGCAGCATTCCTGAAGCAAGTGGTCCTAAACTATACAGAGAAATCAAGAGAGTGGTAGTTAAGCAGGCAGCACAGATATATTAATTTCTCTCTTCCCTTGACTGTGACCATCTATGATGGGCTGTAATCTGGAATTGTAAACTGAATAAACCCTTTCTTCCCTAAATTGCCTTTTGGTCAGGGTATTTTCTCACAGCAACAGGAATGAAACCAGAACAATAAATTTACCTTAAAAGAAAGCTTAGATCATTATCAAGAAATAAAGCCTGCCTTGCTATTTATAAATAGCAATCACAAACTAAATCAATGGATAAAATGTTTTTGCTAAGTTTTCTTGCTGTTTGATTTGACAAATGGATTGCATTTACTGTGTGCCAGACTGTCTGGGCACTTTAAAAACATAATTTTGTATTTTCTTCATGACCTACCAACAGTTCACTTTGTTTCCCTTGTTTATGGAGGAACAATTAAGGAGACTGCTTCTAGAACTTTTAATGAATGAATCATATTTTTATGTCTACAGATTCAATGGTGAAAGTCAGATATCTCTGTCCATATTGTCAGCATGAAAATTGCAAACCCATGTCAAATAAAAACAACAACAACAAAAAAAACCCCAAATAATTTCTGATTCCAAGAAGTTTAGCCAGTGCAGCACTTCAGGCTCCCTGCCTTGTAAGCCCCGCATGTCCATAGAGGTTTTGTTGGAGAGAAAAGCATTGGATGGACACAGAGACAGGTTAGAGTAGCTTCGGGGACCTGATTCTTCTTTGTGGGCCTTTTGGGAACTCTTTGCAATCAGGTATCTCTTCCTAGAAGGTAGCAGGAAGCAGGAAACAGAGGGATGGGAAAATGTTAGTTTAAAAGGGTGGTGGAGGTGGAAGCCCCTGAGACTGGCCCAGGAGCCAAGAAAGAATTACCTACCTAGTGCTCTGGTGGACTTCTGGATTGACAGATCCTTCTGGAAAGGGCCTCCCAGAAAACTTTATACCTCCAGAATCGCCTGGATCTCCCACAGCAAAAGCTCCCACAAAGCTCACAGAAGTGAAGTCTACTTCAGTTGGCTAAAACCACATGAACACTCATATTCATATATATTAGCATATACTTTAATCTTGGTCATAAATGTAAAATTACAGGCATGAAAAATTCTTTCATTCAGTCCTTGGCGATTTATTTATGCCAACATGACTGAGATCATAAATTTGCTTCATTATGTGTGACGTGTAAATACCAAAAAATAATTCACTTTTTCTCCCGTGGCCCTAAGTCCACACCTGAAGACAGGAAGAGGGTACTTTCTCTTTATTCCTTTAGCTCAGCTGTGTCAGGCTGTCCTGACAGTCCTATGGAAAACAGTCAAGCTCACCCGGGCCATGCCCAACCCACCTCATCCCAGAAACCGGAATAAGAAAAGCCAGGCAGGGAGTGGCGGGCCAGCCAGCCAGTGGTCTGGGGGTGGCTGACCTCTGAGTCATGGCTGGCTTTGCCACTGTCCCCAGTGCTGTGTTGGAGGTGGGCCCTGGCATTCACAGGGCCATTTGTGCCCTCCCAGAAAAGCTAGTGTCCCTTGCAGTCAGCAGGGGACTAGGCCCAGGCAGCCCCGGCTTTAAAAGTATCTTTGTGCAAATGAGCTTCTTCCAGGGACTGTCTTTAAACCCAGTGCCCAGAGATTTCCAGACCCCGGAGAAATGCTGGCAGGATTAAGCTCTCCAGGGCTTGGGAGCTGGGGGCGGGAGTGTGTTTATATTTTCTTCGCATCCTTTTGGGATAGGGGACGGACAGGGAGGGGGAGGGGCCGAAGAGGGAGAATCTTCATTTATATGCTAATAGTTGCCCGCACCCAGGCTAAACTGAGGGAACTATTTCATGGGAAACTGACAATTTTTGTCAGCCAGGCTGCGCCTTCACATCTCAATGGGCCAATAATCTTGATTAGCAAAACAATTGGAGGCCTTGGGTTCTCGCTCAGGTTACACTGGGCCAGTTTGAGCATAGCTGGGGCCTCGGAGATGGAACTCATTGTCCCGAGCCAGGAGTTTAGGCAAATGAAGGGGACCACTGAGCTGGGGGAGGGAGGTAATGGACAAAAGGGGTTAATTTGATTGACCGAATCTTCATCGTGTTATAACAATCATTTACTTAGCAAGTAATTCGAAAGAAACCAGTGGCGCCGACAGGAAATTGGAGGCTGTATCTCTGGCCCCAGATGTGTGGGAATTTGAGCTGCCTCCTCCTTCTACTAGTCAACCCCGGGGAAAAGGAAACAAAACAAAACAAAACAAAACAAAAAATTGAAACCCCTTGGGGCCCTAATTACCACAAGCACAATAAGTTCTTAACTAAAAATACACACACACTCAGCACCTACAAAGTCACTTCGAGCCACGGCCCTTCTACTGCCGAAAATCGGCTTTCGATTTTCATTATTGGTTCACGGATTGCTAATTGATGCTGGACACGGTGCTGGCTTACCCCTTCGAGGAACTCCGGAGACTTGCGGAGGCGCGATTTTCGGCGCGACCCACTGGCCCTGTTTCGTGTTTGCACACTCGCGGCCAGAAGGGCTGCTGCGGTCCCAGCAGCGGAGAGGGTCCGCCCCGCGCTGCCGCTGCCACAAAATTGCAGTTCAGTGTGGCAGGGGTTAATATACTGGAAACTTTAACTTTTGAAACAGTGATGAACTCTCTACAAGTGACTAAGATGCTACAGCGAGGTCCCGTGGACCCCCCGCGGAGCGACTCAGAAGCTGGGGTTTTGTGGCACTGTGCTGCTAACCACAGACCTCACTGCGGGTCACCATTTTAAAATGCTCCTGCGTACATTGTTTTTATCTGTGTGCATGTATGCGAGCATTTGTGTGTGTGTGTGTGTGGGGGGTTATTCCACCCACTCCCCCTTCAGTCCTGTGCACCCTCACAGCAATCCCAGATTCCCTCCTATCTCAGAAACATGTTTCCCTGAGCAGCTATCACAACCTACCTCCCCTAACCTTTTCAAATATCTTCGTCCCTTCTTCCAAAGTTCGCGCAAGGAGACACAACTTTAGTGGCTCAGGTTAAGCTAGGTGGCCCTGCCTTCAAATCATCCCCGGGAGTTTTCAAACTCCCTAGTGACTGAATGGACCCAAAGGCTTTGGGCTAAAATGGTCGCCAAAGAAACATGGTTTGCACACATGGTCCCCAGCTGGTAGTGCCCTTTTAGAAAGTTCTGGAAACTTTGGGATGTAGGCACGAGTTGGATGGAGTGGGTCACTATGGGGTGGGTTATTGTATATTATCTGGGCATCCACTTCCTGACTGCTTTCTGGTCCACTGACTGGGGCAGCAGTCCTTGTTAGACTTGGGAAAGGGAGAGAGAAAAGGCAGAGGGGGTAGTCTGACCTTTTAAAAGGGTGTTTATTGACAGAAAAATAGCGAGGTCATCTCAGTTCTCACCCACGCCAAGCGGGCAAATGAGCAGACACCCACACCACGCCTGTGGATGAGAGAAATTCCCCACAGGAAGAAGCTGTCTGCTATCTTCGTAGGAGAGGAAATGACTGGGATAGCCTGCAAGGGAAGCTGGGAAGTGCAGTCTTTGGGTTGGAGGCTGGCTTTCTGCCTTTTCTATCTCTAACCCACCAGTTAGTAATCTAACAGTTCTTCTTTACAGGCTTCTTCACCCATAGCATTCTATGCCTGTGCTTGGGGCCAAGCAAACATGAACTGAGCCCTCTGGAGCCCTGAGCCAAAATCAATTCTTCTTTGGTAAGGTTGTCAGGTAAAACTCAGCCACCTAGTGCAAACACAACTGAAAGGGACCTCAAGCATCATCAGCATTGCTTTTAAGCCTCACAGCTGAGTGAGTCCCGTGGGGACTGCCTTGAAGCCCTCAGGACATTGAAGGCAGACCCACCCCATTTAGAGTAAAATACAGCACCCAATTAAATTTAACTTCGAAACTAACAATAGTAGTAGCTTCTTGATATAAATGTATTTTTAACTCCTGTCTAGTCCACCTTAAGCCAAAAATGCTTGAAACTCAAGTTTAAGTGTCCTATACTTGTGTTTGTCAAGTCTGTCATGTTGACATCTATACAAGACTGTCCTCCTCATACCACATTCTCTCTAACATGGTTCCAGAATCTTTGCCAGTAAAAGAATTGGAGTTGGACACATTTTGAGGCTGGTTCCAGTAACTGTTCCCTCAGTTCTGGTCTAGATCTTACTTCATATTCTTTCCTCCTTGGTCCTGGTTCCAGCTATTCCTGGTGTCAGAAAATTGGGAAAATGGAGGCAATATCAATGCCAGATTTGGTCAAAGCCTGTGACCTTATGACCTTTCATTTGTTGTGCTCATTTCCCCCCATCCACAGTAGGACCATATGTTAGCTGCTCAGTGTGATTCTAGCACATGAAGCAGGAGTATGGATTGTGAAGGAAGATGAGTTTTCCTGTTTCAGTTAAATGTCCGGAGACATGTGAATTAAGCCAGCAATAGACAGTACCAGAGAAAAACATACACAACTGATTAACACAGGGAGAACTTGTACACAGAAGAACTGAATCCTGAGCAGCTCACAAGAGTGGTTAGAATTGAGGTCCACATGCCTAACTTAGAGAGGAAAGAGAGCAGGAACCAAAGAGGAAAAAAGCAAGGGATGTTTTGGAAAAGGTAAAAGAGCCTGTAGGAGAACAGCTGGCAGGATGGCAGGTTGATGTCTGTCTGGTGTAGAGGCAACTTTGCCTCTCTGAGAATTCAAATTTGCAGTTGTTCCTGATAATGGCATTTATGACAATCAAGTAGCTATGCTGATTCCCTTAATCAGAACTGCAGCCTTTTCCCGATCTCTGGAATCAGAGCCCGATTGTTAGCTAGCTCCCCAGGTTCTCCTTCTCCACCAGAAGTTGTGAGGAGCATGGTCCTGAGTGCAGTTGCCAACAGAGCCATCTCCTGTCTTTCTTTCAGTAGCGTCCACTTCCAAAACACAGGGTCCCAGTGTGGTACACAACTCTGTGGGTGTCTTGGTGTCTCCCATCCTACAGAGATGAGAGGAACTAGATGCCTGTTTTTTTGTTTGCTGGTTTGTTTTTTCCTGTTGTCATAATATCAGATCATAGCCTGGGTCTTTAATAAGTAATAGGGATCCTTTGGAGGTTGAGAAGGCCAAGTCCAAAGCACAAGCAGGTTCAGCATCTAGGGAAAGCTTGGCTTAGTTTCCAAGATGACCCCTTGTTTCTGTGTCTTCTGGAAGGGATGAATACTATGTCCTTCCATTGTTAGGAATAAAGCCTAGCAAGCTGGGACCACAGGTGGCAGATCTTTACCGAGGCGGGTGATGGACTGTGGGCAGATGGGGAAATAGAAATCTGTATTGAAAGTTTTATTGAGGGGGAGGTAAGAAAAGAGGCAAAGAGACACAGAGACAGGACAGAAGGGGAGGGGGAGACAGGAAAGGTCCTGTCTGCCCTTCAGAGAAACAGCAGTGTTGGGGGGGGGGTCAGTGTCCAAGGAAGTGAGTGGACTTTTTAAAGAGCCAGGGAACATGCATCTGCCATGCACAGGTGGGTGAGAGGCGGGGCTGGGGCTAGGTTTGCCTGGATTACAACATCCTTAGTGACAGGCACAAAAGACTCAAGCAACTTTCTATAAAGATTGTCTTAGAGGATGGGAGTCCCATCCTGAGAGTGGTGTCTTCATGATTTAATACGAAAGGCCCCGTTCTCTACACCATCACCCTGAGGGTCCAGCTCCCATAAGGAAGTTTGGAAGAGCAAATCATAGCAACAAGAACACAACAGGCAGACCTGGGAGGCAGAAGCAGAACCTGTCATTGGTATTGATGTTGTATGCGAGAACTGCTTAGAGAATTCTGACTAGGTGCTTGATGGTGCTTCTAGGAGACAAGAAGCCAGGATGACCCCTGGTCAGCTGGTCCAACCAAGAAGAACTCTACACAGTGAAGATCTCCCAGACTGAACAAGATCAAGCCTTAGCCATGGTCCCCTCGGTACCCTCCCCTCCCCTGTCCTAATGTGCTCAGAAATTCTAGCAAGAGAGTATGCTCAGAGCCAGGGCTCTCAATACTATGCAGTGGTTTCCCTTCACCTTGGTTCAGGTCAGTGGGAGGCAGAGACAGCTATCCTGGGGATACTGTTATAGAACTGGAGATTAACCCTGCCCACCCACACCCCGCAGAGGCTCCACATCCCACAGAGGCTTCTCTTCCATGTTGCTAGCTCCTTTTATTGTGAAATGTAATTTCCTCAAGGCATTTGAAAACTTTCCCAGTTGCCTCCTGGGAAACAGACTCTTGCACATTTCCCTAGAAGCTGAATTTAGTTGAAGAACTAGGAAGGTCCCCAAAGCATATTTGCATATAATTTACATTCATGCTCTATAAGCCCCTGCTTCAAGGTAGAGGAATTAACACATCACTCTTTTCAAAGGGGAGCCATTTTTAATTAGCTAAGGCCAGTAAGCTTGACTGTTTCATATTTGAAGGCCAGAGTCAGAACAAATTGCAAATTGTCATATTACAGATCAACATATTGACTGGACTTAAGCTTTTCTTTGTTACGTTTTGTAATTTATCAGATTCTAGCCTGTTCAAACTAGTAGAGATCCTAGATATCATTTGCTTCAGGGGATATTGACAAAGTTTCTTCTTTTGTTTTAACGCTGGGCAGGGAACGAGGATTATACCGAGAGGAATCTGAAGCTAGGACTTAGTTTAGCAGAAAAGATAGAAAAGCTGTGATTGATTAGTGATGTCTGCTTAGGGCAGCCATGTTGAAGTGGCAGCACTACATCAGACATTAGAAGTGGCATGTTAGCCGGTCCCTCATTTTGCAGAGGAGAAAGAGAACTGCTGGAAGTCTTCAGATGAGCCACGATGCTGTGTTTTGCCTTTGACTTCAGCTGTAGTGCTATTTCTATGACTTAACATGAGGTCTCCAATATCCACTCTGACTGACTACATTAGTTGAATGAACCTTCAGGCTAATTGCTTAAAGCCGATTCTGTCCCCCTCTTTGTAGACATTGTTTTATTTTACTTATTTAAACATAGGCAGAGAACAGTTTTTAGCTGCTAGTCTACTACGTAGTAGTACTTTCTCCTTGAGACCACCAGCCTGCAAATAACACTGAGAGTTATTATTAATTATGAAAAGTTGGCCATAGCTTAGGTTTGTCCTGCTAGCTCCCCCCGCCCCCCAGACAGAGTTTCTCTGTATAACAGTCCTGGCTGTCCTGGAACTTGCTTTGTAGCCTAGGCTGGCTTCTAGCTCACTGAGATTCCCCCTGCCTCTGCCTCCCAAGTGCTGGGAAAAGGCATGCTCCACTGACTCCATCCCCACTAGCTCTTATAACTTAATTAACCTGTTTTTATTAATCTATATTCTTCTGCGTGGCTTTTACCTTTCTTCAGTACAGCAAGTCTGACTTGCTCCAAGTATGCAAGCAAAATCCACTTGAGCCTACAGTCCTCCTCCTCTTCCTCTTTCCCCCCAGAAATCCTGCTTCTGCTCTCCTGCCTAGGTATTGGCCATTCAGCTCTTTATTAAACCAATCATAAGGTGCTTTAGGCAGAGGCACATCTTTACAGTGCAAACAAATATCTGCAACGCTACTACACACAAAAGTAAAGACTCCAAACTTGTTTTTTTCCCTTTTATTGAAAGTAATTTTTCCCATGTAATATATCCTAATTTTAGATTTCCCTCCCTCTATTACTCCCAGTTTCTCCCCACATAGAACAAACTTGTTGAGTAGACTAGATTAATTATTCATATACTTACTAATATAATAGCAAAGTGTGTCATAGATAAAATGTTTGTGAACATAGTTATAACAGTGCTGGGCTAGTGATTTTTAAAGGCAAACATTTATGAATGAATGAGCTGGAATTGTTTTAATAACTCAAAAGGACACTCAGAGTCCCTAACAGCTGAGTTTAAATTGTTATCAATACAAGAGAAAGAGGACCAAGAACTGCAGTCCACTGTTAAGAATATAAATCTGTTTTCCCTTCTGGGAAAATAACTACAAGAGAGACCTTAAATGCGGAAATAGCCAATTTGTTCATGGTTTCCTGTTGCTTGCCCTTGTCCTTTTAAAGAAACATTTAATTATTTGTATTTTAGATGTATGGGTGTTTTGCCTGAGTGTATGTGTATGTACCACGTGTGTGCGTGGGGACAGAAGAGGTTGTCAGATACCCAGGAACTCAAGTTAGAGATATTTGTGAGCCACCATAGGGGTGTTGGGAACTGAACGTTGGTCTTCTGGAAAAACAAGTACTCTTAATCACTGAGCCATCTCTCTACCTCTTGTCTTTGTACTTGAGACAAAGTCTCTCTATGTAGTCCATGTTGGCTTCAAGGTCATGCTCTGCCTGCCTCAGCCTTCTAAATATCGGGATGATAGGGGTATGCTGCTACACCCATGCAGTTATTTTAATGTAAGCAAACGAGCTGCTATTTGAGTGTGGCACACATCTGAGTAATGCACAGAGAAAAAATGTCTACACACAATGATGTGTCAATGCACTATCTTTCTTAGATCTAATCATTTTATTTTAATAGACAACTGAAAGCTTCTCTATGGACTACAAATATCTAAAGCCATTTTTGCCCAAGGTTGGGAGTTGTGGCAGGAACCAAAATCATCCTCCTAAAATCCTTTTAGAATTAGAAAAGTTTTGCTTTAGCTCATAGTTGGACAACTGAAAACTACATTTCCCTGCTACCCTTGCATCAAACAGAGAGAGAAGCTGAGTGCTAGGGCTAGCAGAACACAGTGGGAGACTAGAGGGTATGTGTCCTTGTTATCACTAACATACCATTTTCATTCTGGGCTGAACAGGGATATAAACTACTGTCTAAACCGTGACATATGGGGCACTCCTGGCAGAAGGTTGATGTGCATGGCTAGGGTTTGGGCCTTATGGTTATAGTGACCCTGCTTTTGGTCCTAGATGTCTGCTTCTGGGTCAGTGCCCTGTGATAAGCAACTGTTAGTTACATGTTTTTGCTGCCATGTCCTCACCACATGAGAAGCAGGACCAGGGTCCAGTCACTTCTTGATGTCTATACCATATGAGCTGTAAATTAAAAATCTTCACCCACAGGCAAGTTTCTTCACTGTCATTAATCAAGCTTATTTATTTATTTATTTATTTATTTATTTATTTATTTTACTTTTGGTTTAAGGATTCTATTGACTAGCCATAGAAGTTAAACTTAAGTCCAAATAGTATCTATAGCCCTGGAGGGTCCTGACTTTGCCCTTGCCTACTACTCTCGCCTTCTAACTCCTTTCTTCTCTGCCTTTATTGTGATTCCTTTGTTGTCTTCTCATTGATCATCCTCCTGTTGCCTCTCCTTTCTCCCGATGGTTGGATTTAAATGTTGGCTATTCTGAGAGCAAACCTGCCTAAAGACCAATCTGAAGTCTTTGTGAAGTTTCTCTTACTTTGATTTCTATCATCATCGCCATCATCATCATTGTCATCATTGTTTCTTCTTCCTTCTCCTCTCTTCTTCTCTTCTCCTTCCTTCCTTATCTTCCTCTTCTCCATTTCCTCCTCTTTGTCAATTAGCCCCCTTCCTCCTTCCCTCTCTCCACATATCCTTTTTATCTTCCTTTTCCTTATCCTTATTATTTCTCCATAGTGACATCACCATCTGACAGTAGTCAGTAGCATATTTGCTTATGCGGTATTCTCCAGGGAGAGTACCAGCTTCAAGATGATATGGGCTTAGCAACCCATTGCCTATGGGCATGCCAGGGATATAGTAAGTGCTCAGCCAATATCTTCTGAATTATCAGAGGAGACCTTTCATGAGATACATCCTGTTGTTGTCCAAACTGAACAGATAAGGAAATAGGGAAGAGGTTCAAAGAATTAAAAGGGTGACTAACTCTGTCCAAGGCTGGTCAGGCTCATGTACGCAATGCAACACTCTGCAGAGTGGCAACTCTTTTTTCTAGACTAAATCTAAGCTTTTCTTATCTCTTTACAGCTCATAAATATCATAGCCATCATAAATGTTTATTAATTTATAATGTGAATGTGCTAAAGGGGATGTCTGGCATTATGACACACTTGCATGTACAAATAGAAAGCAGATAGCTATGAGCAATTATTTTCATTTTGGCCCTTTTTGTGTCAGAATGTGGAAAAACAATGTTTTTGAACTCAGTTCTTGGGTCAGGCTTGATGGGTAATGACCATGGCACAACAGTTTTGATCTTATCTTGAGAGTATCTATGAAATATAAAGGAGGAGAGACGCCAGAATAAAGGTTTAAAATGAGTTTATTGACAGATTTCTAAGAGAAGTTAAGAGATTTGGTCATGTTCCTGGCTTTCTTAGATTGGGGAAGATGGCTTGTCCAGGCAGAGCTGTGTTTGGTTATAGATTAATAATCTAAGGTACAAATGGTTCAGAACATTACAGAAAACATAAACTACAATAGCCAACAAACAGGGTTCAAAGGTTCCTGGACTCTGCTGAGTGTTCTCGCTCAGACATTTTTGAAAGCGATGATGCAATACAGAGTTTGGAGCTTTGCAACACAAACAGCAGGTCGATTTCTGCCTGAATATCATTACAGATTGTGCAACCATTCCACAAAGGCCAGGGAAAGAAGGCAAACAGAAATGGCACAGAATGTAGACTGTCAATCAAAGAATAATCCAGTAATTCCTCTGCAGCAAATGTGCTTTTTCTGTTGATTCTCCATTGCCCTGGGTTGAGAGAACACAGGGCTTTGGGTTGTCTCCAGACCTCAGATGGCTCTGACTGTCAAGTGACTAAGCTGAGTTTCTAGAAGGATTGAAGCTCCATGTGCTCAGCCAGGCATAGCAACCTACAATTACAATCCCAGTACTGCAAAGCCTCTAGAACAAGTTCAAGACCATTCTGGATAAACTGGCAAGATTCTGCTTCAAAAAGTAAAAACAATGGCTGTAATTGTAGCTGCTTGGTAGAGTATTTGCCTAGCAGATTTCTGCCCTGAGCTCAAACAATCCCTGGTACTGGAGAGGAAAATAAGTCATGTTATACTACTTAAAAACCCCAAATGCCTTTACCTGGAGATGAAACACACACACACACACACACACACACACACACACACACACACACACACACCGCACACACGCACACACGCACACACACACACCTCTTCCTTGTCCCCATCTAGTCCACACTTCCCTGTGCCCCGGGCTTTAACCTCATTGGACAGCTTTCTGTTCTTTCAGCATATAGCTTCCTACTCCAGGGCCTTTGTATCTGCTCTTCCCTCTGGCCAGAATCTTCTTTTCCCCTTCGCTTCCCTAACACATATTTGGGTTCTGTGTGATCATGAAGTCTGTGTGGAACAGCCTTCAGCCTTCCACATCTATTTGAGCCATTCCGTTCCTTTGTGTACACAGGTGGACTCTGACAGGAGTTGTTTAATTAGTCGTTCTTGTCTACTGTTGACTGAGGATATTGGGTTCCATAAGGTGTGCAGCAGAACCAGGTCTGCCCATTGCATCCATCCCACTCAACTCAGAATCTTGAATGGACTGAGCTGTCCTGAGTCATTTGAAGAAGACAGAACAGATGTAGAAAGTGCCAGTTTCATTCGGTTCCTGTCCTTGCCTGTTTGTACTGGGAAGACACCAGGCCCCTCACAGTTCAGGATAATAACTAAATGAGAAGAGGCCTGTCCCAGACTTTGAAATCACTGAAGGAGCGTGCAGAAGAGGGGTTACAGTTCAGATACTACTTAGGGAAATTCTACCTGCAAGAGACTCCATTTTACCTCAAAGATATGGGTTTTAGTATGAAAAAGAAGAAAATCAGCCGTGTTCTTGTCACGAATAACTTAAGGGGCTGAAGTGGTAGCATTCATGTGTGAACTTCCTTTTTCTCCTTATTGCTTTCCTGTGTCCTGTCACCTCTAGAATAGTGAGGGATGAAGCTTATAGACCCTTACACCATACTGGCTCCTGGAGACAAAGAGAGAGGCTACTTTCTATAGTTGTTGGAGCCTGCCCAGAGTTTTCCTTGGCTTGTTTTAATGGCCTGAGCTCTTTCAACTGGCCACTCTGGAGAGGGGAATGCGCAGCTTACCTGGCTGCAGACAGGGAGCATAGTAGCCTTGGGCCTTGGAATTGGGCTTGGTCACACTGGACAACATGGACCAAGAAGGAAGTATGATTAACCAAGAAAATAGCATTGCTTAGCAAAAACAGAACTTGATTGGTGTTGGGAAGGGCATGGAGTGTTCTCTGTTGTGAGCTAGCTCAATAAAAGAGTCGCTGGCTCAGTGCTTGGGTCCCATAGCAAGAGTGAGCTGGGTTCTCTGCCCCCATGCCCTTTGTAGTCCATGCAAGCCGTGCTCCACAAACACCTCTGGTTAAAAGACCTAGTTTTTGGGGTGGTTGGGAAGGCCGGGAAGACAATTTTTTTTTTTTTTTTTTTTTTTGCATGATGGCAGGCAAGATCCTAGCCCTAGAGTCTACTGCATCTGAACCCTCAGAAAAGATAGAGAAGCACTCAAAAGTGCATGGGGCCTTCCAATTCTCAGGAAATTAGCATCATGTAAATCACTGGACGTAAGGAATTTAAGATGTGACTCATTCATTAGTTTTGTGGTTCCTGGATAAGTATGGCAGATACGTGCTGGGTAGCCAGGTAAGTCCCTTTTCAACCCCCTGTGCCTTTTTTCTGTTTTTTTCTTTTTTTGAGACAGGGGTTCTCTGTGTAGCTCATGGCTGTCCTAGAACTCACTCTGTAGACCAGGATGGCCTCAAATTCACAGAGATCAACCAGCCTCTACATCCCTGGGATTAAAGGTGTATGCTACCATGCCCAGCCTCAGCTCTCATTTTTAAGGGACTTTCCAGTAATGGTTCTTAAGGTCTTCGTTGGTTAGTGTTTTGTGAACTTGAAGCATGCTAGAGATGTATGGGAGGGAACTTCTACTGAGAAAATGCCTTCATAAGACTGGCCCATACATAAGCCTGTGGGGCCTTTTCTTGATTAATGGTTGATGTGGGAGTTTTCACTCCATTATATGTGGTGCTTCATCTGGGCAGGTGGTCTTGGGTTGTATAGGAAAGTTGGGCGAGGCTGCTTGCTGGTGGTAATCGCCTTCAATTCCAGCACTCAGGAGGCAGAGGAAGGTGACTTTCAGAATTCGAGGCCAGCCTGGTCTAAAGAGAGAGTTCCAAGACAGTGGGCTCTACACAAAGAAACCCTGTCTTGAAAAATCAAAATAAATAATAAATGAATAGAGGTTGGGTGAAGAAGCCATGGGGAGCAAGCCAGGAAGCCAAGTTCTTCTACAGTCTCTGCTTCAGTCCCTACCTCCAGTTTCCTGCCTTGCATTTCTGCCCCGACCTCTCTTCATGATGGACTACAGGACATGAGGAAATAAGCCCTTCTGATGAAATAAGCAATTTTTTTTTCAAGTTGCTTTTGGTCATAGTGTTTATCACAGCAATCAAAAACAAGCTAGTACAGGGTCCTTAGAGGTGATGGTTTTGGCCTGTGATCCATGTAAGATGAAGTTACTGGATGGGCTTATGTAGGTATGGCAGCCAAGTTGTGACTTTAAGGACAAAGTTCTCATTTGATTATTGTTTGTTTGGAGACAGGCTAGTGTTTTAGCTTTCAGACATTGTAGGCAATGGCTATCTCACCGGCATGTGATAAAACAGACCCACAGGGCACCATTTTACTCCTCTGTCTTCTTAGTCTGTTGGGAGCCTTTTTTGGATGATAGAATCATATCAGATGAAACACATTTTTTTTTTAATCCATAAAAATCATCTCCTTTTATAGTATTTTTAAAAATTGGGTTCTGAATCTTTGAAAAATGTTTTATGATAATTTGTGTTAACTCTATTAAGAAAATTTGTTGGGTGTTTACTTTGCTCTGGCACCCGCTGTGCTGTTCTGAAATGTCTGTAAGGACACTCTGTCTGGCGTCTTCCTTGGGAAGACAACTCTAGGAAGCTTCCCTGGGGAACTCCGAAGGCAAGAGGCATGCATTTGTAGTTGTAAACATTTGGTTTCTGTCAGCCTGTGGTGGCCATGCATTGTCCAACTCTGAGGGCACTTAGTGACGGTAGTCAAGAAAAGCTTAGGACTCAGGCCTTCGAGGAAAGGGATACTCTGGAGGAGGACCAACCATTGAGTCTCTGAATTCAGTTTTGGCAAAGCCAGACTCAACTTTGCCAAGCACACTGAAAAGCGATGTTTCTTCGGGTTTGAACAGAACTATAGAATGCTGACAAGTGGGACAGTGTTTCTAGAAGAATCATAGGCCATAAGCGTGACCATAAGGAATAACTTTAAGGTCTGTCTAGTCCGTAGTTGTCTCATTTTACAGTAACAGCACTGGAGGCCAAGAGGGGATGGCCTGGTCAAGGTGGCACAGTCAGGGAGGAGTCAGGGCTGAAGCCCTGGCCTGGGAGCTGCTGTTATTTAATCCCATCTCCATGGCTCTGATCAAAGGACACAGTTTCTCTCACACATAAAGCAATAACCTGGCCTTAATAAAAAGTTGGGTAGGTGACTAATGAACTATGTCTACCATGAAGTGGGTATCCTTAGTCAACCGCCAAGCTCTGTTCATGCATAAGCTTTTATGTCTGTGTGACAGGCTCTCATTTGAATGCACAAGTAAGCGCACAGACCCCTGTGGAAAAATCATTAACTGAGCTGTGGTGGGGCCCACAGGTGGCCAGACCACATGTCTGTGCCACTGCTGGAAGTGATGGAGAGGACTAATGCTCACTTCCCACCATGAGTGCCTGTCTCAGACACATGAATTTGGGCCCCTTCTTTGGGGAGCAGAACAATTCTGTGTGTGCTGAATGCCTACCTGGTTCTCTCTTTCTTTTCCCCAAGCACGTGTGTCATAGGTATGTTTGGGCATGGGCATGCACTCACATACAGAGAAAAGTTGGAGATGGCTATAGTTCATTTTCAGAGGCTTATTAGTTCAGTCAACCCTTCCTCCTTTGTTTTTCTTGTTTTCCTATCTTGGCTTTCTATACTCTCCCCTCCCCCTCTTTTCCTCCTTGATGCCACCTGCCAGGGCTTGCTATGTACTCCAGTATAGCTTTAAACTGGTAATTTTCTTGCCTCAGTCTCTTGAGATTACAGGTGCACAGTGTACCACACTACATTTGGTTTTGTCAGAGGGTTTTTTGTTGGTGTTGTTTGCTTTTTGTTTTAATTAGAAATCTATTTTTTAAAGGCACACATTCTTTTTAAAAAAACCTAGTTATTATCTTCTGCTCTGAACTGGGTCTTGGGTTTTATTGGGTCTGGTAGGCCGCATTGCAAACAAATGTATCTAAACATAGTTGGAAATACACCATGATGGATGTGGCAAGGGATTTTAAATTTTTGTGTAAGTGTGTTTTGTGGAACTGGTAATCTAACCTAGGGCCTGGCTCATGTGGGACAAGCATTTTACTCCTCATGTCCATGTCTAGCCTCACAGAGGGTTCTAAGGAAGAAAAGAGGAGCTGCCAGACAATGTAGAGAGAAGCAAAACCCTGGTCTGACTTAAGTACTTGTGCTTCATGACTTTGTCTACACACAGTTAATCTGAATAGGTTGAAGTCACCTCTGTATACCCTTCTTTCAGCAATAGGAAGGGCCTTTCCCCATGTGGATCTTGAAGACACGGAGCCCTCAAGTCCAGTTCAGTCACACAGATCCACCAACCCAAGTGGTCCTTCAAGAACTTCTTTAAAATCCAAGCCCAGGCTTACAATTTCTCTCCCAATTCTGAAAGTTCAAAAAGAACCCTGCCACCAACTGAAGTCCAAGGTCCCAAGTTCTCTATGCCCTAATTTTGCACCAGTGTCAAACTCTTAACCTTCCAAATGTACAAAGAGGTTTTTATTTTAAATCCATGGCACAAACGACCTCTTCAGATTCATAATGAGGCATGCACTGAATGGAACACAGCTCAAGGTGAGTCATTCATTAATCATAAACAAAACAGCCCCTGATCAAGGACACATCGGCACACACTGTAAAAAGAGGCTGCTTGCCCAATCCCTTTATTTAATATTAACTACATTATGTTTTTCATGTGAGTCCTGAGAAGGTGATTTTTCTCACTTTATTTGTAGGCAGCCCAGTGTGAATAGATAATTACTTCCTTCAGTGTTGTTCCCCCTGAAGGTCCACTGTGTTCAACAAGACGCTATCAAATCTGGCCTCTTGTGGGGAGGTGGAGTATGAGGGGCCCTGTGCCTGGAGCTGGGGACTTCGAGCTGGAATTCACCAAGCATAAAAACAGCCACCAACAAGGGTATTACAAATGACATGAATAATATTTGTGATTAATAACAGCTAACCAGAGTCTCATGATCCAAGACATGCATGATTACTTTATTACAGATATCTGATATGTTAATTATCTTCAAAAATTTCACCAGTGTTCTCTGTTTTGGCAGAAATTTGAGCAGAGGGAGAGGAAATTCGAACTTTTATGTAAGTTGGAAACAAAGCATTTAGGAGATTGGACTTTAGAAGACCTGGGAACGGCATTTGGTATTTAATTCTGTCGGATGAGAAGGAAATTAAATCACACAAATAGAACTCGGTATGAAGACTGAAATTTGAGTCTAGGAGAACTTGGCTGTCATCATTAGAAGCTCGTCTTTACCTTTCTGGACCAAAATGCTCTGGGTGCTAAAGTGGGAGGGTAAAGGGACAAGATTGGCAAGCTTTGCCGGGGTGCCATTCAAAAGGGCAATGTATTGCTATTTGTCTAAGACCAGCCCTGCCAGAAGGATTTTCTCCTTACTCTCAGAGGCTTTCCCACACTAGCTCTGTTCCCAGACAAGCTGTCATTGAAGCATCACATAGTATACTAGCAGGGATGTTGGGGGAAGGGGTCACCCAACTACTAATACTGACAGATAGGCTGAGTCAGTAGTTACCAGAGATCCCATGGGGTGGTGGAATCCTGGCTACATGAAATCAGCCATTTGGCTGTGGAGACAGAGAACTGACAAAACTGCATCACCTGCTTTCCCACATCTATTCTCTAGGATGAACCATCTAGAAGTTTATAGTCAAGGGTGGCATTTCAGTGTTGATGGCAAACAAAATTAGGCTCAAAACATTTCTCAGACTGTCAGTCAGTAAGGTAGGCTTTCTGAAAGGGTAAGTGCCCATTCTTGGTCCCATTTCTTCAGCTGAATTGCCAGGGTTGTGCTTTGGTTTTTCTCTTCTGTCTACTAAAAAGGGTTAGACCATCTGTGTATTTTAGACCTTAGAAGGAAAGAAGCCAACCCATACACAGGGCAGATGCTCAGGTGGACAGAGATCAAGGTGAGCTTGAACTTCCCAGGTGTATGTAGTCTTAGATTTATGATCCTTTCCCACAGTAAACAAGACAGTCTGTCACAGCAAAGCAAGAATACAAACAGAACATTCCAGCTGCCATAGCTCAAGTCTGTGAAGACCCAGTCCATAGCTCCATCATTCACCAGTCAGTGCCCTCAACCTGCGTTGACTCAGCACCGGCACACTTATTGACAAAATACCAGATCTGACCATTTTTGAGCTCCTTCTTTGGTTCAGCCTTCTAAGCACCTGGAAAGGGGACAAAGCCACCCTCTTCTCTCTGCAGTGTATATAAACCAAGATGAAATGGTGAACCCAACAACCTACTGCTGAAGAGAGCTTACAGTGTCCAGACTAGTGTTTGGAACCCTTAATCTTTATCATCCACTTGTCTTGGTTTAGAGTCAGTTAGAAGACTGGTGGAGTATGCCACTGGTCTTGTCTGTGAAGGTGTTTCTTAGAGAAGATTAACAGAGTCAAGAAACATACCTTGAAAGTGAGTGGTGCCATATATGGCCTGGGGCTTTGGAGAAAGTAAGATGGTTAGGGGAGGAGAAAGCCACACACAGTGGCTTCTTCCTTGCCCTATCCCTAGTCACACTGTGTGATACTCTGCTCTAACAATCCTTCCTCCTATGGATGGACTGGATGCCTTCAGACTGTGAACCAGGATAACATTACCTACCTCTGTACACCAGGAAACTGATTCTGGCTGATAGATACTTAAGTCACTGCAGTTGTGAAGGTAACTAGCAAGGGTCCTGATCTGCAGGGCATCTGCTGTGTACCTGCCACACTGACAGCATTTCAGGGTCATGTTTCCTCGAATGTAAAAGGTGGAAAATAGTAGTCCTTTATACATGGAAGGCCTTGTGAAAGAAATAGACTGTCACAGAACTGTTTCAGCACAGAGCTGGGCCCAGAGTGAGTACTGCTAGAACCTTGCTAGTTATCATTACCATTGTCATCATCATCATTGTTATTCACTAGTTAGCTATTATTATTATTATTAATAGTAGTGTTACCACCATGGCTGTTTCTCCATCTTTCTTTTAACCTTTCTGAGTAACCCCCCTGCTTGCTATCTGACACAAGGATAGCTACATACATCCCTACCTGCTCAAGTGATTTAGATCCTCTGAAGGGGTGGATGAATCAGCTCTCAAACATAAACATTTCACGGGTAGGAAAAAAGAAATTTCTGCTATTGTTCTTTGTGTTCCTTCCTTTCTTTCAAGTTTGCAGCTCTCTGTTCAAACTTTGCACATAATAGCTGAGTTCTAGTGACTTCTGTGAGCTGGGTGAATGCAGAGAATTTGGGTTGAGTAGCAGCACTTTTTTCAACAGGTGCAAGAGAATTGAGACTAATTTCCAGCATTTGCTGAGGGGCAGCTTGGAAGCTTCATGGGAGTCACTCAGCATCTCCTCCAGTTGTTGCCTGCCACAGCCTGTGTGCTGTAGGCAGCTTTGATTGAAAAGTTAATCAGCAGGCTGCAGGTGCTATCAATAAAGAGGAGAAAGATTGATTTGAATACTTGATAAAGTTTTTTTTTCAAAGCCTTAAACCCCAAATACTTGAAAATGTAGGGATAGCAAGTGAAGAGACAATCAAAGATGGGTTGAGGCAGGGTTTTTTTTTATGAGAATAATAACATTTTCAAGAAAACTGTTTCCTTTCGGGCAAAGCCTCAGGCCTGCACAAGGACTTAAGAAAGAAGATTTGGGCTGCAGAGACTATGGCTCCACAGTTTAGAGTGCACACAGCTCTTGCAGGGGACCTGGGTTCAGTTTTCAGGACCCATATGGGTAGCTCACAACCTCCTGTAATCCCAAGGGGTTCCAGGGATCAATGGTCTCGCCTGGCTCCTGCAGGCATCTGCCCACACATTGATACATATACACGTGTGAACACACACACACACACACACACACATACACACACACACACACACACTACATCTACATGAAAGGAAAGAAGGAAGATGAATCAGAAAGTGTTGAGACTTGCTGATTGGTTTGTGAATAATGCAGGATAGTTCCCAGCACTGTTGGAGGCTCTCTGATTCTTGCCTTTTCACTGCCATACTACACAAATCGGACACTAAGACAGTCTCAGAGAAGGCAATGGAGCTGTCTCCTTGAGTCAGATCATAGTATCTGTGGAGATGGAAGACAACTAGGCATGCCATGGAGGTCAGTATGGGTGGGTATCAGAGGTTCAGCAAGACTCCCTGGAGGGAGAATGTTCATGCCAACACTGGAGAAATGATATGTGAGCTGGAGGGATGCTGAACTCATCAAGTCTCACCTTTTCCTGCTGCTTTGTAATTCTTTCTAGAGTGCTGGCATCACAGGCATGCCCCCCCCCCACCAGTGTCCTAAGATGAAAAGAAAATAAACAGCCCACTTGTCCTCAGGTGGGCTATGTTAGCCTTTAGTCAATAGGTGGGATTGTGGTATAATATTAAGGAAAGGTAGAATGCTCCCCACAGCCTGGCTCTGCGCTAACTAGTCCTCAGACAGTCCCAACCCCCTAAATAATCTTAATGACACCAATGTCCATGTATTTCATTTTACAGATGAGTCATCTGAGGGGAGACTTATTTGCCCAGGATCACACAGCCAAAAGTGTGGAGTTGGGCTTGGGAGTTCATGAACCAACCTGTTGCTTTGCCTGAAAACTGTTCAAACATAGTTCACATCTACTGATGCAGTGAAAACCCAAAGCCCCACCACATCATGGAGGGCCCTTGCCTGGAGATCTGACTGTGGGCAGCTGCTTAGTGCTGTGCCTGCACGGTAAGACACTACTGCATCTTAACAGAGATTCCTTCCAGTTATTTTTTTATTTTTATTTTTATTTTTTTTTTTTTGTGTGTAGGACAATCTTAGGTGTTTTTCCTCAGGTACCATCCACTGCTTGCTTGGGACTGGCCTGGAAGTCTGCTAAAGAGACTGGTATAGCTGGCCACTGAGCTCTGGGCATCCTTCTATCTTTTCCCACCTCAAAATATCTGGGATTATGAGCATATCCTTGGCTTTTTACATGGAGTCCAGGCATAAAAATTCAGGTTCTCACACTTGCAGGTCAGGTACTTTCTAGATGGAGCCTTGTCTAGCGCCCATCTCACCCTCACCCCCCTGCCCCACCCCAGTCATGCACACACACATTTTGAGGCAGTCTTACAATACAGCCCAGACTGGCCTTAAACTTTTAAGCCTTCAGTCTCAGCACTCTGAATTTATAGGCAAGTTCGACCACATGCATCAAGATTCATTTTTAAAAGCAGATTATCTGTAGAGTCAAGAAGAAAACAGGGACATAATAAATGGCAGGTGTTGCTACTACAAAGATGCTGTTGTTCCCTGCGCTTTCTCCTCTGTTTGCGTTCACTGGATTCTCTCCACCCACCCTTGTTTCTTTCCTGACCACTTCTGCTATCAAATGCATTTTTAGGGGCATCCTGTGCCCTGATTGTGCTGTTCCCACAATTGGGGGTGCATATCTTCAGTTTTGTCCATCAGACACTTCTTTCTCTGTAGTAACAGCCAACTTGATAACTAGTCTTTGGAGCTGGCTCAGTGGTTAAGAGCACTGGCTGCTCTTCCAGAGGACTCAAGTTCAATTTTCAGCATCCACATGGCTGCACACAACTGTCTATAACTCTAGTTCCAGGGTCTCTGACACTCTCATAGAGACAAACATGCAGGCTAACACCAACGTGCATAGAATAAAAGTAAATAAATAATTTCATTGATAGGAATGAAGAAAGAAAAGGAAGAAAGAAGGAAAGGAAGAACAAAAGAAGGAAAGAAAGAGAAAGGAAAGAGGGAAGGAAGGAAGAGAAAGAAATAAAGAAAGAAACAAAGAGGAAAAAACTGCTCTTCCATGGTGCTGGTCAGACAGTTTACTGCCTTGCCTGGCCCTGTAATCACAATGCTTTGATTTCTCTCAAAAGGCTCCAGGCTTTGATTACACCTTGATTAGCCCTGACTAATTTTTCTTCAATGATTCAGAGATGTAAACAAGAACATTTCCCCCAATTCAGCTTGAGGGCTGAAAGTTGCCTGTTCGTTTGTTGGTCTCTCTGTCTTTACCGTACTCGGTGCCCAGTAGGCACACAGTAATTGATCCGTCTCAGTGGCAGATTATTTTGGTGGAATCCCACTTTAAGATCCACCTCTTTTATGCACAGAGGTTGTCTAATACACTGTTAGCTGCTGCTGAGTCCTTACCAGGAGCACACTGATGGGAGGATCCATTGCCTTTCATTGAACATAGTGCAGGATGGGATCAAGGGATCTGAACAGCAATGAGCAGAGGGAGAGGAATGAGGGAAGCTGCTCAGGGTGTGGGCTGACAACAGTGCTGTCGACATGTGCAGACAGAACTCTTGTGATTTTGGCCCCCAAACAACCATTACCGGGTAAACTTAGGACTCAGGCTGCTGGGGCACTTACAAACTGGTGGACTTGTTAAACTGAGTGGGGTGGGCACCAACTTGGAAACTCAGAGCATCCTTTAGTGAGTACATCTAATCCCACTCCCCAGCCCCAGGAGAGCTGTCAGGATCGCACATTCCATCAGGCACTTACTTCGGCAGCCCCCAGATCTCTCCACTACAAAAGCAGCTTTTGATTGATTTGTCAGTCACCAAACAGGAAAGACACAGCTGTCACGGAGCTGTGAGCAGCAATTAGCAATGGGAAGAAACTCAGAGGCTGGGAATTCGGGTTCTGGTCTGGAAGCCAAAGAGAGTTCTCAGTGTAACTTCCCCAAACTGCTTGGCAGGTGACCTAGTTTACAGACAGGAATGAAATGGAATTTGGGGACAAATACTGAAAGTCATGCCAATGCATGAGAACCTTTATTGAGACTTATCTGAATTAGAGGTTTTAGGTGTATGACCTCGTCCTCAAAGAATGCCTCAGAGGGGAAGGAGAACGTCTCCATTTTTCCTGTCAAAATAACAGGGTCAAGGAGGTTAAGTCTTTTGCCCAAAGTCAAACAGCAAGGAAGAGGTGGTTCAGGGACTTGAGGACAGATCTTGATTTCTTCTCTTCTGTCCTCCCTTCCTTTACCCCCCTGTCCTCACCTCCCTGACCCCTTTGAGACAAGGTCTCCTGTAGCTGAGGATGACCTTGAACTCTTGATCTCCCTATCTCTACCTCCTGAATGCTGGGATTACAGTCCAGCAGCACCAAGCCTGGGTCTATGGCCCTCATGCACAAGCACTCAGAAGCCATCTTCTATCCTTTGATGGTACCCAAAGAGCTCAAGCTGGAGGTAGTATAAAATGCATCAAGTCTTGCTTTCAGTGTGAGCCATTCTCTTTCTGCCCTCTTGACTTCTTTCCACACTAGCAAGCATGTGAGTGAGCACCTGCTGAGTGCTGTGTAGCCTGGAGATGTTGGAGAGTCTCCATCTACTTTCTGGCCGCATGGAATTTCTCCAAACTGTGTTTAGTCAATTCTTTCTTTTGGTGCTTTCTTGGAGGGTTTGTTTGTATGTTTTGTTTCTTTCAAAGCAGGAAAACTCTTAATCATTAACCAGCCCTAGCATATTCAATTACTACGATTGAAACTATTTTTTTTTTTTTTACTTCTTTACCTGGTAAAAAAAGACTTCCACTGTTGCACATAATCTTGTACTATAACAGACTTTAGGATAGCTATTGTATTTTTTTCATTGGAAGGATTGACCAAGGACCTAGAGTTTAACACTGGTATTGCACACATATGTATTTTGCAAGTTTCACAGAGATTTATGTAGTCTGAGGTTTTTAATAACTAGTGAAGCATCTGTCACACCAACTACCCTGGCTCCTGTAGTGATTCTGTCTGGCATTGAGGTTGAGCCCACTCTTCAGACAACACAAAGCTAATGGTGCTAAGCAGTAAACACTTTTCCATTCCCGAAGGCAGTAATATCTTTCCCCAGACTCCTTCCATGTGCCCTTCCCACTTCATTTTAAAGAGCTGGTGCCTGGCATTTCAATGCACTGACTTTCACCATGTTAAACCATTCTTTGGTTCTCTTTATTAAGCCAGACACCAGCAGGCACCAAACCCTTGTGATGTCTAGGGCGTTTGTTTTATGATGGTATCCTCAAAATGCCTCTGTAAATCATTCTAAAGTCCCATTTTTAAAACGAGAACAGCAAGGCTTTGGAATGTGAATGACTTGCTAACTTGGTATAGCCAAAAGCAGTGGAGTGAATTTAGAGACAGGCTACCTAACCCTATCATCCTTTAGTCCCTTACATCCGAGAGCAAGGGATACAGGGAGAACCTGTTACTCGGAGCATTGCTGACTAGTCTCCCTTGTCTTCTATCATTTCTGGAAACCCTGGAAACTCAACCCAGACCCAAGCCTTTCTTATTTCTATTCTTCCTTCTTAAAGGAGATGGGAGTAAACTGCCTGGTGTGTTCCACCAATGTTGTTGAGGTAGCCTGGCATCAGTGCTTCAGAGGTTCCCAGGTATGCCAGCCACTGGGCTGAGCTTTGTTGTCTGAAGTCATAGAGACAGTGAGCAACTATGGATTGCCAAGTCAGGGGAGCACTCCCCAGAAAATAAACAGGGTGCATAGCAAGCTGGGGAGGGGAGAACACTTGGTTTTGGTAGAGTAAGCAGTTACGGCCTGTTTTCCTTGTAGGGGCAAGTCCCCATAGGAGTCTCTCTCAGATCCTTTCCATGCTAGAGGGCAGATACCCTTTCCATTCTAGAGGGCAGATACCCTTTCCATGCTAGAGGGCAGATACTCTTTCCATGCTAGAGGGAAGATATACTTTCTTCTTTCCCTTTTTGAGGCCCCAAAGGGTTTTTCTCAACACTTTGCTCTATGCAATTAATCACAACATATCTGTCTTATTTAGGGTTTCTATGCTGTGAAGTGACACTGTGACCATGGCAACTCTTATAAAGGAAATTATTTAATTGGGACAGCTCACTTTACAGTTCAGAGGTTCAGTCCATTATCATCATGGTGGGACATGGTGGCATGCAGGTAGACATGGTGCTGGCTACATCTTGATCAGAAAACAACAGGGAGTGGACTGTCTCACTGGGACTACCTTGAGCTACTATCTTGAGCACAAATGAGACCTCAAAGCCTGTCCCCACAGTGGTACACTTCCTCCGAAAAGGCCACACCTGCTCCAACAAAACCACGCTTCCCAATAGTGCCGCTTTCTTTGGAGGCCATTTTCTTTCAAACCACTGCAATATCCAAAGTGTTTTCACACAAAGAAAACATTTCCTCCCTCATCCCAATTTGGGAAGTGGGGTTGGGGTGGGGCTGAGAGTTGAGGGTGGTCAGCACTCACTTATGCAAGGTGAGGAGACTTGCCACCTGGCGCATTAGCTTCTGGCTGATCCAAAAGGACTACCATTCCATGTCCCTTATCACCCAGGGACCTCATCTGGATGAGAACTCAAGGAGTTTGGGTTTGGGTATGGTCTACACCTAGCCTACAAAACAGACCTCAGACCATAGACCTAGTCCCTTGCCCTGCCTCTTCAGATCCAGCGGATCTCCCACAGAGTCTGAAATGCTTGAGGCCAGCAAACACTGAAGGTAGCCCAACCTCAGTTTCCCCCAAGCCCCAGGAGATTGTGTTACCCTTCTACAGTGTGTTTTGCCCTGCACTTTAAAGGGACTGACTTTGGGCATCCAGGGAATGGACTTAGACCACTCCCCACCTCCAGCCCCTCCCACCCATAAATCAGTGGGAAGGACCTCAAAAGGCAGCTTGTTTGGTTTGGCTTGATTGATTTCTTCCACTTTTATTTTCTCTGGGGGTCTCTGGTCTTTCCCATCCCCACCCCCTTCTTTATCTGTGCTCTAAGTGAGCTCTCACTAAGGCTCTGGACTTCCTTCCTTCCCTACAGTTCTCTCTGCTATGCTATGTGGCTTCTCGTCTGCTATGTGACTGACATCCCTGTTGGCTTAACTACAAATGGGGTGGTTTCATCCCACTTTTCTTCTCTGGTTTCATCTCCATTCTTCTGCTGTGGCTGCTGAGAGCTACAACCTGCTGTCCTTTGGCTTTCTCTTTCAAACTCTAATAAAATTGTCCTCAGGCTTCCTTTTGAGACTGTTTAAGAATTCCCAAGTGAGGGCCCCAGCTTACTTCCCTGGTAACAAGTTTGGCAGGACACCTCCAGTTTGCTGGTAATGGAATCTTATGGTAAATGGAAAATTAAAGGAGAAACCCCAAAAATGGGACAAAGGGAAAGCTTGATGGTTAAGGATGAAGCTCTTACCCAGGAGGAAACCATTTGAACTTGAGAGGACTAAGAAGGCAAAGGAAGGAGATGGATGATCTCCTTCCTTCACAGTTAGGGCTCTAGGAGAGCTATAAGACCCAGGGACATAAAGGGTTAAAGGCCTAGGTAGCAGGCATGGGTGGTGAAAATGCCACCTTCCTACCAGATGCCCAGACAAGGAAACAGAGGGACTGTCTATCACCAAGGTCCCTGTGTCACTTTTATTTGGTCTTCAGGTAGTAGCTAATTTGATCCTCTGGGGTGAAGGTGAGGACTGGAGCCTCTGCATGTCCCCCCTTCTGCAACGAAACCGTTTCTGGCCTCCAGCCCTTGGTTCCTCCACAGAGTCAGAAGGCCAGTCCCCTGCTTTTTTACACTTGCCAGAAGAGGACAATGCTCAGAGGGCTTCCAGGTTGACCCACCAGGATTTGAGGCCCAGGAGCCCCGAGACTGTGGGTTCCCATCTGCTACCTCCACAGCTGGTATCTCCTTCAGGCAAATCCAGGATGTTATCTCCAAGTCTTGAATATCCATCACTGGGGCAGGGGAATGAAGATTCAGTCCCAGAGGCTGTGGGTATCTAGGTCATCAGGGCAGAGTGCCAGGGCTACACACTGGTGGCTAGTGATTCTGTTTTGCCTTTCGGATTGAAAACTAAAGTGATAACTGACCTAGCCATGCTGGCTCAAGACTATGTCCTTGCTTTTAGACTCTTGTCTGAAAGGTTCTGTGCACCTTGAAGGGGCTGATAACCCTCTTTTTGAGAGGCTGCCCTGGATGTTGTGAGAGTCAAGCAGCATTTTCTGTCTATGAGATGCCAGTGCGACCTTTCCTCAAGATATGGTAAGTAAATGGCATCAATCTGGGCATGGTTGTTCACAGTGCCATCCCAGCACTTGGGAGATGGAAGCAAGAAGTTCCAGGAGCTAGGCAGGGGTGGCACAGTCCTTTAATCCCAGCACTTGGGAGGCAGAGGTAGGCAGAGCTCTGTGAGTTCAAGGCCAGCCTTGTCTACAGAGAGAGTTCCAGGACAGCTCCAAAGCTACAGAGAAACCCTGTCTCAAATCCCCCCACCTCCTAAAAAGGAAGTTCCAGGCTAGCCTCCTTCTGCAGTCTGAGTGACTCATGTCTGTGGAGGAGAAGCTGAGCTGGGAGTCTGCAGAGCCCTGACATGTAGGTCATCATTACTGCACTCCCTACCCTGGTCTGTTTCGCATGGCCCAGTACCCTGTGTCACATGGAGTCTCCATGGGTGTGTGGGCAGAGGGTGTGTCTGCACTTCCTCCAAGCTCCAGGGTGAGGCAGGGGCTGCTGCTCCTCAGACCACACACTGAGCACCAGGAACCAAGGCTAGCGGTTACAGTTAAGTTCAGCTAAGGAGGTGGGACCTTGTGGAACTCTGCACAGAAAACTAATTATTCACACATATCTCCTAGAAGCTGGGCTTATAATCCAAGCTTTCTCTCTAACCACATCTTGAGTCCAGTCAAAGGGATGGATCTCACCCGATTCTTCAAGTCTCTGATAAGGTGTGTGCTTCCGGCTACTTGGGTTTCACCAGCAGATGTTGGCATGCCCACCACTGGTCTTTCTTGTGCCACAAATGCATTATCCACACCTAGGGTGGACAGTTATCCTCACCATAGCATCGGACTTCACATCCTGCCTACCACTTTCTATTTTGCTCATCTTGAGAAGTCTTCAAGTCTACATGGCATCTTTTTTCTCCTCCACCCACCTGCCACTGTTAGCAATTGTCTATAGTGCATATGGTGCCATGTGATCCAGTTATCACAAAGTGGTGTAACCTGAACACACACACACACACACACACACACACACACACACACACACACACACACACACACACACACACACACACACACACACACACACACAATATGAGAAGATACTTTGCTCCAAGAATGGATAACCTTAAACATTAATAAGTAGAAAATCTGTGAAATCAAAGCATTTTTTCCTTTTTTGTATAATAGCCTTTCATTCTTTTTATGATTTTGTCTTTGAAAGCTCTTTCTTCTGATGACAGATGATATTGTTCCTCCATCCTGCTGCAGACAGAATTAAGGGAGGAAGGGGGAAACTATTGTAGAACCTCCATTCTGCACCACGAGTTTTATAATTAATATATACAACTGAGCAAAGAAAGGTACGTTATAATGAAATGCAATTAAGAGGTGTTTGTTCTTTCCCCACACATGATGACTATAATTTCCTTGGCTGTTTAGAAGTCAACCATTATCATTACATTTTGCACATATCTTTTCTTATTTTTTGCCCCTGAATTTGTTTATTTTCAATAAAAACCAAACAAACCTAGATTTAGAGAATTTGATATTTGGATGACATTGTCTTGTGCTTATCGCCCTTGGTGATCAACAAATCTGACACCATTTATGGAATTTCTTGCATTGGCTTGGCTTCCGGTTTTTAATTAATGGACCTTTAAAAATAGCTCCAAATAAAACTGTAATTTCAATTTACAAAAAAAAAAGCCTGGGTTGGATGACAACATTATGTTTTCCTTCCATGTGGAAAGGAACCAATCTGATTTTATAGTTATCTGTCATCTTGGACTTTAATTATAACTCTCTCGTACAACCTGACATTTACACATGCATGCTGGGCTGCCCTAGCTTCGTGCTCGTCATTTTCTTTCTTTTTTGTCTAGATTCCCCTCAACTTGAATGGAAAAATAAGGGTTGAGAGAATCCAGTCTTCATGTGCAGGAAGGTGGTGTATGATGGGATGAAGTTGGGACCATTTGGGGTCTCACTTCTCACTTCCTCTGATTCTTTATGGGGCTGGAAGAGTTGGGAATGTTAGCATCCATTAAAAAGTGTCCAACCTGTTTGGAATTGTGGGAAAACTTACTTTGAGCATTGCAGACCCACCATCCGGTAGAGTACAGAGATGTTTAATAAAATTGTATGTCTTTGAATCTGGAGCTTTATTGGGATGAGACCAGGAATAGACTCTTATAGAGCAGCAACTGTAAAGGCATATTTTTTTTACTCAACATCTCTCAAGCATTCTGGAATTTGAAGATAACGGTGACACACTATCTTCACAGAGAGAACACAGAAAGAGATGGGCATTTCCTCTTACTCTACATATGTATTGTTCTTTGTTAAATTGGCAATGCCATTAGCAATGTTATAGCCCCTTTTAGCCTCCAAAGACAAGTCAAAGAAGAGAGACAAATAGAGAAATGGAGGGAAGACTATTAGATGGCGTTGGAATGGGACTTGCTTCTTGCTACAAGCTTGCCTCTGGTCGCCAGACTGTTCCAGTCCAGAGTGGGAGTGACTTGCAGATCTTAGGGACTCCTTTCCCCGTTGCCCTAGTCCCTGCTTTCACCACCAAGGCAGAGCATGGAAAAAAAGATACTAAAAAAAGCAGCAGCATGTCCCATGATGCATAGCTTTGCTTCCAACCCTAGGCTAATTTCCTTCCACTGGGGTACAGAGTCTTCTCAGCATCTAGGCTGGGTTAATTAACTTTCCTTTATGCCATTCTGCCTTTTAGCATGCAAAGTTAGCATGAAGCCACTTCTCTGCTCAGCTCGGGTCTCTCACTATGTGTGTGAGCCAGGCAGGCCTTTTGAAAGCTTTAAAATGATTTCTGACTTTCACAAGAATCTGAGGCTAAAAGGTTTCATAGGTGTTTTTCCTGGTCTCTTCTCTTAGATTTTTTTCACCCGTTGAGATTTCCTCACTGTGCAGCTCAAGATGGCCAAGATGGGTTCAGGATCCTCTTGCCTCCTTCTTTAAGGCTGAGATTACAGGTGTGAGTGAGCTACCACATCCAGCTTCCCGTGGATTTTTCAATGTGTTTCTCCTAGGCTGTGTGCCCATCTCTGCCGTCGGCTGCAGGAAGTGCTGAACGTGGGACACGGTCTCCTGATCAGTTACAGATCCTTAGTCTGGGCAACTTTCACATCTGATTTGCCTGCGAATTTCCCAAGTGACTTTCATAGAGGTTTAACTGTTCCTTCCAATTGTCAAGGGCAGAGGCCTCCATCCAATTGTCATGAAAAGAAACAAAATTGAGCGTTTAGAGAAGGAACTGTAGCCTAACACCAAGAATGCAGTTGGGAGTCAGAATTCAAGGTATGCCCATTCAGTACTGGCCACCCTTGAGCCCTTGAGCCAGATGGTTCCCTGAACGAAGTTTGACTAGCCCATGTTCACAACAAGGTGCGATGGGAGTAGTTACGAAGATCAGGCCAAACATTACAGTATTCATAATACCACCATAAATGTTGGCAAGTATTAGGATTTGTGTGTGTGTGTGTGTGTGTGTGTGTGTGTGAGAGAGAGAGAGAGAGAGAGAGAGAGAGAGAGAGAGAGAGAGAGAGAGAGAAAGAGAGAGGTGCATGCCCTGATGCTCCTCATTTCAGCCCCTACCAGGTGAGAATTTATTCCAGCAAGAGATAGGCTAATGTGGGACTGGTACCGTTGCAGAGGACCCTGTTCTCTGGAATAGCCTACTTTTGGGTTCATGTGTTGTTGCAGTCATCTTGAAGTTTTTTAGGTTTCAACTCTGGTCTCTGAAAATAACTGAGCCCCTTTATTTCCAATCCACAAAGTGAGCTTTGGTTTTTGATGGTGGCAGGCTCCCGAGGGAAATCCTGCAGATACTGTGGGAGGGAAATCCTGCAGATACTGCGGGTGTCCTCGGATCCTCCTTCAGTCCACATCTGGATCAGGTATTTGCTTTCTGCTCAAGGTAAACTTCGAGAATCAATGGCTGGTGATCTCCTGGCTGGATATTGTGGGCAATTGCTTTGTTTTTTAGTCTTATGGGAAAATCCAGCATTTATTTAATTAAACCAATCCCCCCACACACCCTTCCCCTCAGTCAACATTGCTTTGGTGTACTATTCCAAAGCACACTGACAATGGGCATGGCTGTCTACTATAGGCTACTTGATGGATGTAGATTTTAATTGTCACGTGGTCCCATGTTCACATGGGGCCCTTTTAGTTATTCAGGATTACTCTAAAGTTAGTCAGCCCTTAAGACTTATTTTTTAAAAAGCTGAGTCCCAGGAAACAGTCTCATGTTACCTTTGTTGACCTGTCTAAGATGGTTCTCGTGCCCTTTGAACTTAAATATCCCTTCTTCCTGCTCTGAGGCAACACCAGGCACGCCTCTGTCAGTTCTATACCTGCCCAATATAACTTCAGTTTTTCTATTTCTTCTTTTAATGTCAGGCTATGCCCAGTGACTGACAATTATAATTACTCCCTGGAGAGCTTCATATTAATAACAGCCATTGATCTAACACTGATGGTTCCACACATTTTTGTTCCCTATCCTCAGATATGAGACTTAAGCTTCTCCAAGCTTGGATTCTGTAGCTTGACAGGAAGAACCAAGACCAGGCTCCAAAACAATAGGTAACCTTCCTCTCCAGATCAGCCCCCTGCACAGCCCCCTCTCCTTGAGATTTTTTTCCCCTCTTCTTGATCAACATGTTATTATTTTAAAAAATCCATTTTGACTTTCTCTTGCCAGAAAAGGCTCTCTAACCCCCCTGCTGCACAGCAGGAAGCTCCTTTCAGACAAGCTCAGATTGCTGGGTGGAGGAGACCACAATTATACCCCCTTTCAATGACATGTCTGGGGTTGCAGTGGCTCCAGACAAAGAAGCTGAAATGTATGAAAGTTTCTGTGTCTTCAAGGCAGAACCTAAAAATACCTGCCTGAGATGCAGGTTGGGAACTATTTCCAACAACAGGGCTCCAAGCTTTTCCTGCTGGGAGCCTGAGAGCCTGTGAATTCCTTTCAGTTGGGCTGTTGAAGGAACCTGGTGATCACAGGAGTGATGCAGGGAGACCAAGGAGGATAGAAGACTCTTCCAGAGGTACTTTAGCCTCCCATTACCACCTGCCATGCCAGGTGACAGGCTTCTCTGAGTCTGTGGGGTGGCAAAGGATACCATGAAGAGAACAGGCTCTCTAGGGACCTGAATGATTGCTATTGGTCCTATCTCAAAGAAACTGCTCTGTCACCAAGCAGCTGAAGAAGAGAGAAATATGAGCAGCCCAGGAGGACTCTGTATTATAGATTTTGGAGTCATTCCTTGCTTCAGTTATGTATAACAGAGTCCACACTCAGTGGGCATGGCCTCTGTGCTCACTCCTCTGATGGAGAACTTACTGCCTGCAGTGACATCCGGGCACATCGTCTTTGCCTACTTTTCCTTTTAAGTTATTTCATATTCAAAATTGTACTGTCCCTGGTGTTTATTGGCCCTAGAGCACTTGTCTTATTTCTCTTTTATATTTTAATAGACATATGGAGGCTTGCTCACAACCTTCTATAGGACTTGTATTTCTTGGTCCAAGGGCACTGTTTCCTTCAGTGACTTTGGCTCTAACTCCACGTGTCTCTCTTGAGAAGTCTGTCTAATGCCCTCTCATTGGTGGTAGAGAGAGCATGGCTTCTGCTGTGGGCTTCTCAGAGGGCATTCCAAGGATGGATAAAGGTATGAGAGCAGGGCCCTATTACAAGGTGATGTTGAGTGCTTTCTACCTGATTCTTGGACAGACAGGGGTCAGCTGGGCAGACTAGGGCTTGTCTCGAGATGCTAAACTTGGAGTTTATGATGGCACCAATTGTAAGAGTGTCTCTCACTTTAAGGTCAACCCTATGATGGCACCGTGTGCAAGAATATCTCTTGACAGTTTAAGGTCAACCCTGATGTTGCAGAAGAACTCTCAATCTGTGACAATGATGCACTTCTAGAAGGACAAGGAAGAGTGCCTCCCAATTTGCAGAATTGTGAAAATGAACCATGCATTATGGGGAAGAGCAGAAGGAGCCATACTCACTTAGAACCTTTCTTCACTCTTTTAAAAGGGGCATAGGATACCTGTAGAAGCCACATTGTAAAAGGACTAGTAATGACAGCAGAAAGTCTGAGCCAAGGAAGCTGTGGGTTTTGTGCAAAGATAATTCCCTTGATCTTTTCTCTTTTTTAAAAAATTGTGATCTCTTCCTTTAAAACAAGTAGTTTTTTTAATTAAAAAAATTCGCACCCCACAAGGAAAGTTGAAAGTACAGTATGTGGAATGACCAAATGTCATCAAATAACTTCAATGCCCACTACTATCTTACTGAGTGTACTTCTGTTTCTCTTTCCAAACTTGTACACATACATGCACACATACATACACTGACACACTCACATGCACACATTGGCATACACACACACACACACACACACACACACACACACACACACACACACACTCAGATGTACACAATGTCACACACACATGAGCACACATACTCAGACACACACACATGCACACACAGACTCACAGACACACCCATACAACATACTGCTAAGCAATTTTCATACTTTGCAATACATTCTTTTTCCAATTTACATCTTTTAGTGCATCAGTGAGGGATTAAAAAGTCCATCCTTAGTACATCCCTAAAATATATCTGAAGGTCATTAAATCAATAACATCATTGAACAGTATCCATTCTCAAACTTCAAAAAGATTAAAAGCAAAAATATTGTTTTGATTTTTTTTTAAATCCAATATTCAGTTAGATCCCTTACATGTCATAGGGTCTCCTGTTTTCTCTTCCTATCCAGGCATTTACCCTGTCTTCTGGTTTTAGTCATATCACATCATTTGAAGAGTCTCAGAAGAGTCCCAGAGAGCAAGCCACATTCTGAATTTCTCTGATTAACTTTTCAAACAGTAAGGTTAAGCATTTTTTTTTGCATGAATGCATATCCTTCTCATGGGATCACATAGTTTTTGGTCTGTTTTTGCATGTTGTTTTTGGATTCATTATAATTTTTAGGTATCTCTTCATGCCCACTGTTCCCTGTTCCACAACCAGCAATGAGGATTTGAATGCCAACAGCAAGGCACTCATGTCATTTGTAAGAGAAGATGACTTGTTCATGAGCAACATAGTTTTGATAACATTCCAATTAATGTAACTCTAAATGGATTGTACTAGTATGTATCTGTAGATAAAATAAAATAAAAATCCAGTCATCAGGTCTGATTTTTCACTATGATTAAGAAGGTAAAAAAGAATGGATTGAAGTACAGTTGACATCACGACATCCTACTAAATCTGAGCTATGGTGAGTAGCAGGGTACTTGATCAGTTTTGTACTCCAGATTGTGTTGGTTGGTTTGCATCCTCTTCCTCAGCTAGGCTCAACATCTTCTGGGTACCTTGGGATCCCCAGGACAGGTGGTACCCTACCAGGAGCTCTAGGGGAGTCTCTCCATGATCTTCCACTCCCCCTTCTTCCCTCCCTGCTCTCTCCCTCTCCCCTCTCTCATCAAGCTCCAGCTCAGGCTTCTCTAAGCTTGTTGCCCTCAGAGCATTCAGCACAGCTGAATAGAGGCTGTGCTAGTGTCTTGCTGTCCTCTTCCACATTAAAATCTTGTCACTTCATCAAATGATGGGTCCAGAGTTTTCCTCCCCACTCTGGATTTGTCTCTTTTCCCTAGCCCAGGCTTCCCACTGGCATCAGTCCATAGAGTGGAGTTACACTAGCATGAGACCCATACTCATTTCAACATAACACAAACTAGCCAAGACCAGCACTGATGATATACCCTTAAGTAGAGTTCTTTTCTTCAGGATTTATATCCTTTTCCCTACAGTTGCAGACCTGGATGTAAGTCAAATGAACACCTATGTGTTTTAGAACTTTACGGCCAAGCGTGTTTGATGGTTGTCATGTCCTCATACATAATGAATGTTTTTGTCCTTGTGGCAGATGCATATGAAAACAATGAGCCTTGCAATGTTCCAAGAAAGACTCATTGTTGCAGTATTGCTCTAGTCTTTGGAAGAAGAACCCTTATTTCTTGGAGGAGTTTGTGGAACACCTGCCAATACACACCTGTCTAGCAGTGTCATTACCTTCAGGAGTTGTACTATTGGAGGATGCCAGATCTGAGATCCCTGGATGCAGGTATGGGTTACAGTTTTCTGCAAGCCAATTGGTTCTGAAGCTCAAATACCTGTCAGCACATGGGTAAATTTGGAAATTAAAAGTAGCTTCGGGGCATGATTACCCTACTTTTGAGTCACTGAAAAAAAAAAAAAAAACTATTGTTATTTCATAAATATTCTCTTATTGTGGAATCTCCCATCAAGTGTCTAGAGAGAGCCCTGCTGTTCTATTAAAGATGAAGATATAACTGGATTCAACATGCCTTCATGAGCAGCATCTAGATGATAGCCACTAATCCAGATCTACTGGGGGCCTAAAGAGACAAAAGTCTTGCTCTTTTCTTGGAATATTACCCTGGAAGTGTAAGTAGAGACAGAATTGTGAATTGCAATTTGTACTCATCAGTCTGTATCCTTCAAGCTTGGCTAAGTCCTTCTCCTCAGGAGGCTCCCTGACAATGTCTGGAAAGATTTTAGGAAGTGGAAGGCTACCCAAGCAGTGTGCAAAACGCCATCTCCGGGAAAACACGGAGACAGTGGCTGGTGTCAGTTGCACTCAGTCTAAACATTCCCTGCAGTCCTAATGAACCACATCTGCTTTGCCCTTCCTCCAGGCTGAGTCAGCCCAGCCATGACCAAAGCCACTTAGAGCTCTGTATGATCGCATGACATGTGACTGCATCTTGGCCTGTGATAAATAATCATGTTCGTTGACCTGTAAGAGTCTGTAACACATTTTATAGTGTGTATTGAGTCCTTACCATAGCATCAAATCAAAGTGGGCAAATATTAGGACATTACCACTGCCATTACAGAAAGGGGGAGAGGAGAGGAGAGGAGAGGAGAGAGAGAGAGAGAGAGAGAGAGAGAGAGAGAGAGAGAGAGAGAGAGAGAAAGAAAGAAGGAAAGGAAGGATGGAAGGAAGGAAGGAAGGAAGGAAGGGAGAGGAGGAGGGGAAAGCTGTGTAGGGAAGGAAGGGAAGAAGAGGATAGACCATCTGGTCCATATCAATTTCCCTGTGCCCCCCACCGCCCAGGCAGGATGGGCAGTTTTGAGCTTTCATGATGATGTTCTAGACCTCTGGTAGTTTACCCAGTTGAGTCAGTTACTGGCCCAGCAGTAGGAGCACTCCCAGGGCCTATGGTTTGAACTCTTGTTGAGACCTACTCTCCACTGTCTCTGGAAAAAGGCCTTTGGAACACGATTGGCATTAGATAAGATCTTGAAGGTGTGGGGCCTCATGATAGCATTGACAGTGTAGAAGAGAGAAAGATCCAGGCTAGCTGGCTTGTTCTGTCTCTTCATGTGATATTCTCTGACATTTTATGGTACAACATGGAGCCCTCACAAAACCATGGCACCGTATTGTTAAATATTCAGAGCTATAAGCTATTAAAACCTCTTTTCTTCAAAAGTTATCCAGTGTCTGGTATCTAGTTATAACAACAGAAAGCATACCAAGGCACTAGGTTTGAGTGATATCTTCTGTCAGCCTCTGTGACCCTGGGATACTATGTAAGCTTGGTGAGGCCCTTTGCTATGCCCTTACTGCTGGCTGGCCCAGCCATGGTCAACCACACAGAGCATCTTGCTCAATTCTTTTGTCCTACTTTGCTCTCTATTGCCACCATAAAACACCACAACCCAAAGCAACTTGACAAGGAAGGAGTTTCTTTCAGCTTACTGTCATAGTTCATCATGAATGAAAGATAGAGCAGGAATTGAGGCCATGGAGAAACTGCTTACTAGCTTGTTCCTCCTGTTTTGGTCAGTTTATTGTCTTATATATCTCAGGACCACCTGCCAAGAGAAGGCACCACCCACAGTGAGCTAGGCCCTTTGGTATCAATCATTAATCAAGAATGCCCCACAGGTCAAGTCTGATGGGGGGACTTTTTCAGTTGTGATTTGTTCTTCCCAAATGACTGAGAAAGTGTGGAATTGACAAAAAAGTAGCCAGCATGCCTTTCTACAATCTTAAAGATAGGGACTTGTGAGTCTTCAGAGAATAAGACAACATCATCGGTACAAGTCCCTCTGCAGAAGTCCCTCTCTGCTCAGGGCTTGTGCCACAGAAGCACCAGAAAATTTTAATTCATTATATTTTAAAATGAGGGCTGTGTGGTATGTTCCAGGTACCATTCTAAACTTTATAGACCTACTAACTTACTCAGCTCCATGAGGGAGGTATAGGTTCATTTTCATGCGATAGATCGGAAAGCGAGGCACAGAGAAGCCTATGAATCTACCCACTTCACAGAGCTACTTAATTGTAAAGCTAGGTTATGAGTCCAGGCAGTCTGGCTCAGAGACTATATTCTTAAACCCTATACCAAACTGTCACTTGTTGATTACAGGTCATTCTTTTGCTTTTGACTTTCTTAAGCAGAGAAATGATTTGTTTTATTTCCCTCTGCAAGCTTGTGGCCTTTCCCTCTTCTCCCTCCTGCTATCACTGCCAGACCTGGGTTGGAGGGAGAGGGGAGAGGTATGTTCACTGTCAATAAGTGAATAATAATCTTAAGAGGTGGCATATGGTTTGATGGAGAAATGACCAGAAAGTTATAGGAGGGGCAAATGGGAGACTTACTTGTACTTGAAATGTTAACACTAGTCAAAGAAAGTGCCTAAGTCACTTCAGGAGATGCAAAGGGTTCCAGCCCTAGTGAAGAGCTCCCAAAACAAAGCTACATCTCTCCCTAAGTCCAGGGACACTGCTTTCGCCTACAGTAAATAGGAGTCTGTGTGTAGGTTGACCTAAGTGTCAGAAGGAGGCTCACACCACTCACTCTCTACCCCACACTGTGCCACGTCTGTCTCAGCTCTTGCAGCAACCCAATTTCACCTTCCCCACAACATTCATATCCTATCTGTGTCTCCATTGGACACCCAAGCAAACTGAGCACTGGGAGTCACAGCCACATGCTCACAAGCTAGATAGGATTTGTGTCCACAGTGTTAGATGTTGAGTTCCTTTGTGGTGCTCAGTGGGGTGAGGGTCTCATTTGTGATGGGTTAGGAAGCTCAGACTCTTGTCAAGTGCCTTTCTTTGGGGATTTCTTCTAATGTATAATGTCCAGGCCTCCTGCCAGAGTGCAGCCAAGGGGAGAGTCAATCCAAAGGAAAGAGGCTGTTTGTCTCTTGACATGTTATCTGTTGAGGGCTCATAAGAACCCTCAGCTAAGTACCGACATGGAGGAGAAAGCAACCTGTGTTTACACTTTCAACATCCGTTGTTCCTCTTTATTCTAGACTTCTCCATACTCTAGTTTCTTCCTCCCCACAACACCCTTGCCTTTTGTTTGTTGCTTGCTTTTGAGACAAGGTTTCCCTCTATAGTCCAGGTTGGCCTATATATAACTCTTGGGTCTCTTGCCTCTCCCTCCCAAGGGCTTTGATCATAAGCAGGCAACACACCAGCCTTCTCTTCCCCTCCCCCCTTTTTTTGCAGATTTTTTCATTTGAATTAGAAACAAAATTGTTTCTAATGACAATCCCAGTTCCCTTCTCCCTTCCATCCTCCCCTACCGCCCCCCTCCCAACTAAAACCCTACCTATCACATATCCTTTCTGCTCTCCCTGGATGGTGAGGCCTTCCATAGGGTGTCATCAGAGTCTATCGTATCCTTTGGGATAGGGCCTAGGCCCACCCCCATGTGTCTTGGCTCAGGGAATATTCCTCTATGTGGAATGGGCTCCCAAAGTCCACACCAATGCTAGCGATAAGTACTGAACTACTACAGGAGGTCCCATAGATTTCTGAGGTTTCCTGGGGTCTAGATCAGGCCCATGCTTGTATCTCAGCTATCAGTCTGGGGAGCAAGAGCTCCCCAATGTTCAGGTCAGCTGTTTCTGTGGGTTTCACCAGCCTGGTCTGGACCCCTTTGCTCTTTACTCGTCCTTCTCTGCATCTGGATTCCAGTTCAGTTCAGTGATTAGTTGTGGGTATCTGCTTCTACTTCCACCAGCTGCTGGATGAGGGCTATCAGGTGGCATATAAGTCATTATCTTGGGAGGGCATTTAAGGTAGCCTCTCCTCTGTTGCTTAGATTGTTAGCTGGTGTCATCTTTGTAGATCTCCAGACATTTCCCTAGTGCCTGATTTCTCTGTAAACCTAAAATGTCTCCCTCTATTATGGTATCTCCATTCTTGTTATCTTCTATTCTTCCCTTGACTCAACCTTTCTGCTCCCTCATGTCCTCTGCATCCTTCCTCTTCTCCCCTTCTCATTCTCCTAGCTCCCTCCCCCTCTTCCCTCGCTCCCAATTTGCTCAGGGGATCTTGACCCTTTCCTCTTCCAAAGGGGAAAGGGTCAAGATCCCCTGAGCAAATTTTTCCCCCTCTTAATGCTCAAAAATCTAGCACATTGCTCAGGTAGTCTTGTAGGCCATGTCATAAAAGTTGTCTTTGATGTCAGCAGCAGGCAAATATTGCTGTGTGTGTGTGTGTGTGTGTGTGTGTGTGTGTGTGTGTGTGTGTGTGTATGTGTGTGTGAATTGTTGTTGGTTTGCTTTGTTTTTTGAAAGGTGGGGAACTGACATTGGTTAGGAAGTCACTGTGTCTCAGTGTCTCAGGTTCCTTCTGGTTGGACATTTCACAAATCCCCAAGTTCCATGAAATAGCACCAGAGACCCAGAGATGATAAATGGGAAAGCAGAGAGCTCAGGATGAGAAAAAGGAGCCCAGGAAGATTTTCATAAAAGCGACTGTGTTAAAAAAAAAAAAAGCAAAAAAAAAAAAAATCTTATGAACAAGTTCAAAGCAGCATTCATGAGGTTTTCATCAATCTTTTACAAATTATTGACGAGAGAGAAGGATGGGTAGAAGAGGTGAAGAAGAATTTGGGCTGGTAGAATTGGGAAGTTTCCCCCTGTACATGTGTCACCAGCCTTGATGCTCCCAGTGTTCATGGAGTCTCCGTAGAAGTTCGTCTTGTCATGGGCTCATTAGTATTCATCATTAATTCATATTTTCAAAGCAACAAAGGAGCAAACAGTAGCAGGAAGAATAAGGAGATGTCAAATCCTGGGAGTGACATTTCAGCACAGTGTTCCCACTGAGGTTAGTGGAGTCGCTGCTGTTTCAAAAGCCAATCCAAACACACTGAGGAGAGAGCAGGCTTTCCCACCTAGGCAACACCTTCCCTCACAACCCATCCCCTTCATCTGGAAAGTGCCTTTCCTTTCCCTTCTGGCTTCACCAACCAAGAAGCCTCATGTGACAAAAATGGCTTTAGGAAGTGCATGGTTTGTGCCAGGTACATAACTCCATGAGGCCAGGGATACATTCTTCACATTGTAAAGGCAAGGTGACTCAATACAGAAGGATCACCTGGAGGTTCAGTGTTGTGGTAGGGACTCTAATCCAGGCAGTCTGCTTTTAGAACCTGTTTTCACCAGGACACTCCCACAAAAGGACATCTGCCATCTGCGGGCCTAGGACATCCCAGCACTTCTTCTACCTGACCTGAGAACATGTGCATAGTCAAAGTGTAGGCTGAGGCAAGACCTTCCCTCAACTTCTCATTCTGGGAGCCTCATGCCCTGACCAGGAGGTGGCAAGAAAGACTGGTGTGGTCGCCTACTGAGAGGGAAGTTCTCAACTTTCTCTGAATGAATGGCTGTGTGCAGAGGTCATGTGAAAAAAATGGTATTTCCGATTTTACATAAAAAATATGTATGTGTATATATATAGGCTAATACATTCATTCTCTCTTCTGCTCCCTCCTTCCCTCCCACCCTCCCTCTCTCTCTTTCTTTCCCTTCCACCTATCCTTAATGTACCTTTCAACACAGAAAGCGCCCCCTTTCTTTGCTTTTCCATTTTTTAATTCTTCCTTAACAAGTCATGTGGTAAGCCTTGCCTGGTTTCCTATGCCTTCTCAAGCTTCAGGGTAAGAGCAGAGTCCAAGGATGAACACATGGAGGTCCTTGCTGGGGTTTTGTGGGGCAGTGGAGGGGGAGTGTGGTGCTTCCAGACAGAAATGAAAAGCCTCTACAGAACACAAGAGCTGGCGTTTACCAGTGCTCGTGGGCATTTCAAGCATAACAGTTATATTTCCCTAGCCCTTTGCTACGATGATTTACTTCTTAGTTTTTGTGAGGAAGGGTCTGACTATTAAGGCTAGGCTGGCCTTTAACTCACTCACCCTCTGCCTCTGTCTGGGATTACAAGTCCTACCACACCCAGCTCCTACTCTCCTCATTTTCTTCATAGCACAAGGAAGTTAGATCCGATGCCTATGGCCTCCTAGCTAGTGTTACAAGGTCAGGAATCTTGCTCCAGGCTCAGAACCTTTCTGCTTTACAAGTGAATGACTCCATCGGGAGAGAGCAGTGGCTGTGTGAATCACCCACACATGAGGTTGACAGATAAACTAGATCCTTAAGGAGAAGCAGAGCTATCCAGGCAGAGGAAACACAAGCCATGCAAGGAAGACAGTCCCCTGCAAGGGCCCAGGGGTGTGAAAGTCACATGATTTTCATGTGGAAGGTGAATGTTGGGGAAGAATGCGCGGCACCATGAGGCTGCATGAGGGATAGATGGCCAAACCACACTGTGTTTTAAACAGAAAAACAGCTGTGTTATTTTGCAGACAACAGAGAATTGTTGAAGGTTCCATGCACAGTGAGAACTCTGATGAGAGCATTCTCTCAATGATAAAAAGAAAAGAAAAAAAAAGTATGTTCCTTCCAGAAAATTCTTTTGACATTAGTTTTAATTCTTTGAGGATGGTTTTTCTTCAGTTTCCCAGAAAAGTCTCAGTCTACTAAAAGCGACATAAAACTGAGAAAAGGAAATGTCTTAGTTTGTCAATCTGCACACTGAACCGCATAGACCTGTGGGGTGAGTATGGGGTAGTGTATGTAATGGAATTGGAGATGAGCTTCCTCCTGATTTGACCACAGAGAGAAGCCTGCCTGTTTACAGTTCCCATGCTTTGGTGAGCTCTACTTGTTTGCCATGTGCCACTTCCTCTCACCAATGGACAACAGATCACAGAGAAACAAGTCTGTCACAGTGCAGGAGAGGATGATGGGTGAGGACTAGCATATGGAAGCTGAAAGGTTCAGGCATTATGCTGGCCTGCCCCTGTTACCTGGTGGAACAGGCAGTACCCTGGTCAGCCCAAGGTTCCATGGGAACTAAGTCTGCATGCAGGTGCAGAGGACCCCTTTAAAAGACAGGTCCCTGCCCATTTATGCTCTCTGTTTCCACTCTGCTTCCTCTCCCTGCTTTCTCTCTACTCTGTCTCCCACCTATGCTCTCTCTCGGTCTGTCTATGGTGACCGGCCATGGCGGTCAGCCACTTACCCTGTTCCTTTCCTCTTGTTAGTCTCCCTACTCTGCCGGGTCTTATAATAAACTTATAGCCAACATGTCTCATGTCTCAGCATTTCTCTTTTCTTCTTTTTAAACAAAAGAATAACAGAGGCCATGATGGGCAGAGAAGGCAGAGTGATCATCTTGTTGTTTGGAGGTTCTTGAGGTGACCTCCATGCAGGTTTGTTAGTTTCATCTAAGAGTTTCCTCTGCTAACCTAATTCTGACTCATTTGAGAAGACTGTCACAATCTGTGTGAGATTGTGTAATCCTACAGCCTGTGACTGTAGGAGGGCTTAAGGCAATACTTTGTCAAGAAACTATTGTTACTGATCAAGAACTCTGATGCAAATGGCTAACTGGGGGCTTAAGGATGGTTCCCTGATATGACCCCGGACAGGGAAGCAAGCCACTCCATGCTCAACACATAGTAACGCAGAATGATTTCACTCACATGGTTCCATAGCACATGTTACAGTTAGGAGTGAATAGATCCTGACACATGACTCGTTATGTGTGAACTCACCAGGACATGGTTAAAACTATTCTGACCGATGAGTATGATTTGCTGACTTGGCCTTTTGTTTTGAAACCTAATTGTAATCAGACCTTTAGTTACGGCTGTCTCAGCCGGTCTGTGTAGGAGATTTTGTGCATGCACTATGCAGTCAAAACTTGCCAGCACTTCATAAAGATTGCCATCCAGGGCTCTGCTGTGCGCAGCATGCCTGAGGTAAATCGGGACATTTTATTCCAGCTGCACCTCCATGACAGGGGCTGATACTCAGCCGACACCGGTGTTAAAGGGAAAACTGACTTTTTACAGTTCATTTTATACTTCTTGAACATGGAACCAAAGACAAATTCTCCAAGGGCCACATTTGCAAGTGTCATTGCTGTGTTTGCTAGGCCAACCCATAATATATTGGGAGTGGCAAGAAGACAAACAAACCTACAGATAAACAGAAAACCCTTGGCCTTGTAGAAGTTTGAGGCACAAGCTGAGGAAGGATCCAGGAGGGGGTAAGGAGGTGAGGAACTGGGCTGTGTTTTCCCAGAGAGTGACCAGGAGGCAAGTGTAGTAAACTATACTTGTTTGGGGCCTCATTATTTTTATTTGAAGAAAAAAGCCCTGCCCACAGCAAAAGAAGGGTGAAAGAAAGAGACACATATTAACAGAGAAACAGATATAGAGAAAGGATAGGAGAGAGGAAAGGAAGCAAAGAAGGGAGTGAGGGAGGGAGGAAGTGAATCCAAATGGGAAATTCTAGAGTGAATATAAAGAATCTGTTAACATTTAACTGACTAACCTGCAAAAAAGACAGCTTCATGCGGTTTAACCCTACCGGCTCCCCGGGGCTTCCACTCGTCCCGTTAAGCCCATCTGTGCTCACTGAGGCCGGTGGCAAGCATGCACTGTGATGGCAGCAATGGCCCTCCATCACTGTCTGAGGGTGTTTGTACTGAGAGCCTCTGAATGTGGCTGGGGCTCCCCAAGGGGCATCTCTCCTCCTCTGTGCCTCTGACCTCTGCAGAGAAACAAAAATCGCAGGCAGAGAAGTAGCTGTTTAAACATCCTTTGATTTCCCCCTCATCATTTAGCAAATGCATTAAATGAAGCTGCAGATGTTGTACTGTCAACACAGCGCTGTGTTATGGTGTGTTATTTGCCTGATAGAAACATTTCATATACTGTAAATAAACACAGTTTTGTTAATTAGTTAATGAATTATTTTTTAATGCTCCATTAGGCTTTAGAAAAAATAGTGCAAGCAATTGAAAGTTCTCATTTTTAATAAACAGGCCTTGTAGTAAATACAGAATGTCTGGTGTCTACTGAGATGTAGTTCTTGGCCTGGAATAATTACATCCCCAGCTCTCCACTTTAAGGTGTTTTGTGCTGCAGGGAGTATTTTAGGTGTGCAATTAAAGTTCATCAGTAGTGTCCAGGACCAAGAATAGAGTATCAGAGCTGACAGAAGAAACCTTGGAATCTGCCCACTTTTATATTTTAATTTTCCTAAAACAGGAAGGGACTTTAAGCAAGTAGTAGGGCGATAGAGAATTCTGTACTTAAAGATCCAAGTCAGCCCTGAGAAATGCCAGAATTTTAGCAATGAAACAAACCGGCAAGCCTTCTTCATTCTTGAGAATCAGGCTGTTCTCCTCTCAACAAAGTCCGAAGGCTCTTTGCTGGAGTGTCTCGGTCCAGCAGTAGATTGGAAAAATGTCCAAGCAGGGGACGAGAGTTCTCTCCCGGATGAGTTCATTTCAATAGTCACTGTGTTTCATCCGATGCAGCTGGTTACATTTTTAATAGGCAGATGGCTAATTTTACAGTTCCAAGCCAATCTCTCATTGGATAGCATCCAGAAAGCCCATGGTAGGGTAATGCCCAGCAGAAAGTTCAACAGGACATGGGGGGAACATATGCTAATGTCAGCCCTTTTACTTAACCGTCTTTAGAAAGAATATTTGGGGCTGAGCTGGGGGATTTTCATGGATGGGAGCCTAGCACCAGATGGGTGGCCAGCTAGGACATCCTTGGGGCCTAAGCAAATGCTCTTAATCAGGCTTGGATGGTCAGAGAATCAAACCAGTCACCATTGAGTCATTAAAAAAAAAAAAAAGAACAAAAAACAAACCAGAGGTGTATCTGTTTGTACACATGACCCAGCTAACCAGAGAAGCCATTTTCTGCTGTCAGCAATCCACAGTGTCATAAAGACCCTGAGTCCCAGGGCCACCTCTGCATTGCAGCTGCTCTATCCTGCGTTCCTACCCATCTGAAATTGTGGATACCCCCTGCCCAGTCCCACAGGTGACAGTCCCCTTCCTCAAGGGTCAAAGAGGAAGAGTGTTCATAGCAATTCCGTTTTCTTCTTTTTAAACTGTTTGGAAATCGTGGTCTCCAAAGCAATGGCTATTTAGACATCTTAATTAAAAGGGAATTGGAAATATCTCCCGTTTTGCAGGGCATGTAATCAAGCATTTCTTACTCTCAGCAGAAGGACTTTGGTTTCCTTGTCACAAAAGGCTTTGAAATGTCCTAAAACAATCTCCCCCGCAGCTCAGAGAGGGGGTAAGGGTGGAAGGGAGTTAAAAAAAAAGAATCAAAGCAAAAAACAACAAACATTTTCTGGGGGGTGATAAAAGTCTTGGATGCAAAGTCTCCTCCCCCCTCCCCGTGTGATGAATCGCCATAGGGTGACTGGAGAAGGATTTAAGACCCACAATGGCAAACGCTGTTGTTTAAATGAGGCAAATGTTGTTTACCTCTAAGCAAAATAAAAGATGAGGATCAGAAGAAAGAGGGGATCAAAAGAGCTTTCTCCAAACAGATTTATAAAAGAGAGTGATTTTTTAAATGATTTCAACTCCTACTTTATAAAAATATTTTATGAGCCACTTTTCGGAAAATAACATGCTTCGTGCTTCTGAAGAGTCTGTCCCTCTGATGGCTTCCTGGAAATGGTGACATGACTTTATCCCCTGGGTTGCCCAGAAAATACTTTCTTTAAAACAATGCAACACAATTCTGACAAAGCCCAAAGCTAGTATCAGCACTAGGAAACCAGGCCTTGTCCCCCTCGCCCCCCAAGAAAACACCTTTCAGAGCTCGAGTGAATCTGTGAGGGTTTCTCTCGAGTTTCTTTCAGGGGCTGGAACGCCGCTCATTTTCTTTTACCGAACAGGTTGTGAAAAGAGTTTCCTTGCAGAGTTTTTGTTTTATAATCAAAATAATTCAAGGGAAGTGAAATGACTTTTCTTTTGAGATTTTTTTCTCTCTCTTTCTCCTGGTCAAAGTAGAAAAAGAAAGAGAGAGAGAAAAAAAAATCCAACCAAATGTAAGACTTTCAGACAAAAGTTATAAACAATAGGGGAAACCTCAAAGATAGTTATAAATTATTCTGTCACTAAATTAAAGTATCGATAGAAGAAATGTCTTTAAAAATGTAAAATGAGGACTCGCTAAAAATCAGAGTGCTAGAGAAACTTCTCTCTGGTTTAAGTATCCACAAATAAATTCTAACACTCTATTTTTAAAATGTATTTTTAAGAAACTTTATATTAACAACAACAACAACAAACTCTAAAAGGGGAAAAAAAATCCAAAAGACAAGCAGAAATAAGGGCAGTTTTTAAACTACAAGCCAACTGTTTGCCCCACTTTGCTTTCTTTTGCAGTTCTCAAGGTATTTAAAACTTGAACATTAAAACTGCAGAATAATTTGCAAATGAATGCAGTTGCAGTGTGAAAATATAACTCACAGCTGAATGTGGGTTATTCAGACAAATGGCTGCTTTGTTCGAGGAGGGGAAGTAAAGTTCTCTGTTAATTTATTACAAACTGCAGCATTTCATCCCTGATGTCCAGGCAACAATGTTTTTTATTTCAAGTAATTTATAAGCACTTCCCAGAGCACTTAGCAGCGATGTCCTTGGCTGTTTGGCTCCCAGAAACGGAGTGTATATGTATTTACTGTGGGAATTTGTTTTTAATAAAACTGTTGTAAGGCATTTTTATTCCTTTGCTTTGTTACATTAAAACATTCTCTGCATAAGTAATGTATTTTATTCCATGCCGAAAGGCAGCAGATCACAGCCGGCAACTGTATGGGGGGTGGGGGGAGTAAGGATGGGAGCAGTAGTGTTTAAAGGGAACCAGGCCATTTTCTGCTGTTAGGTGTGGCTCTTGGGGAAGCAGCAATTAGATGACCACCAGCTCCTTGGAAGTTTCCAGAGGTCCAGAATGCTAACACTCCAAACTAAAATCCACTCAAAAATTGATCTTCATTTAAATTTTTAAGGGAAACCTATCAATACCTAGGTTTCTTGTGGGCATGTAGATATTTACACCTTTATTTTATATTTAACTTCACTTTGGAGACAAGGTTTCTTTTTGTTTCCTAGGATGATCTGGATTTGTGATCCTCCTGCCTCAGGCTTCCTGGTACTGCCTAGGACCAGGGGTGTGCATCATCACACCTAATATAGCTTCTGTGAAACAGGATGAAATTGGAAGACTTGTGGAATCATCTAGAATGGTCTTACCCCAGAGGAAGCTGCCTGCTGATGTCAAGAGTCTTTTTGGTGGCTTTTAGTCTCTGCACTTTCTCAAGAAGGGATAAGTAGGGGAAGGCGGGGCTTGTCTGCTCATGTGTATATCTAACCACCCTTTACCTAGTTTCAGCAGCCTTCCCAACAGAGAAAAGAATATGAGCTGTGTCCTAAAAGCTGGTGCTAGAGGAAGTTGATAGGGCATTTCAACAGTCCTGTGTGTGCAGCCACAGGAACGCTCACTATATAAAGTGTGTCACGTGATAGTTTTCTCAAAAGCACAATCAGTGGAATCGTGGGCTTCAACATAAAGAATACATCGTGTCTTCAGCCTCCTGATTGTATAGATTGAATAAGTTGGTAGATAATTTCCACATGTCTGTTCTTACAACAGCAGACAAGCTATACGATGTAGTTGTATCACATGATGTTTGCTAATGAGCACAGCCCATGAAGTCTTTGCCTCCAGAGCAAAGACTGTAACAGACCTTGCAGCCTGCTGAGGTCTAAGAGTTATGTAAAATGCAGCCTCATAATTATCTAGACACATCTGAGAAGTTCTTTATAATTTTAAAATTGCTTTGACTTTTAAAAAGAAATTTGATGAGCAATTACTCTGCAACAATAGATTTTAAAACTTATTATTTAAAAAAACAACGAGAGAACTGTTTGAACAAATTACCTTTAGGAGAACCTAGCTTCCTGCCCCCAGTTTGCTCTGGCCACTGACTTTCCCAGCTTGAATGAGGAGTAAAATGAACCAGAGGTCAGTGTGTTAATCAGCCACAAGATATTTACTATATGATCTGTACAGGAACCTGTGGCCCAAAGAACTTGAAGAAACCAGGAAACAGGTTCCCATGCTTGCTATTCTCTTTTCATGTGGGTCACCCATGGAGAAGCACTGATCAGTATGTCCTCCTTTGCTTCCCGTTCTCTTATTAAAAGTCAACTTTACTTTAGAAGATTAGCTTCAAGATGAATTCCTGACGTTCTCTTTGGCCTTCTATATTGGTGACCATGTAGCAGCAGTTTCCCATGATTACGAAGACCCATGGGCAACTTGCCTCTTGATGACCTCACTTGACAAGTGGGCAGGTTAATTGGCAAGAGAAAAAGCCCAGGTGCTGGAAATGTCTGCTAAGCATGACTGCAGACTGGCTGGGCTCAGCGGGTGGTGCCGAGGGTTCCGAGGGTTCTGAGCCACACTCCTCCCCAGGGGCTTCTAACAGCCTTAGTCCCTTGAATAAAGAAAAGTGTCAAATATTTTTTCCTTAGGAAATAAGTTAGCTTAAGAAGTGATAGAAGAAAACAGTGTTCATTTTATTTTGGAGAGAATAAAATAAAACGTTAAAAGATAACACATCAATTCATGATTTGACAGTGACAGTTGAGCATATTTAGCTGACATTGAAAGCAATTATCTATCAATCAAACCACCTTCAATTGAAAATTTGCCTAAACAAATATTTACCATGTATAATGAATCTCAGCATTTCTGGAGGGTCTGCTTGTTAGTCTTCTAAATGAACAGCTCTCCATTATTATTTGTTTCTGCTGAGCTGATTTTTAAACCCATTTTAAACATGTCCCTAGCATAAGCTATGGTGGTTAACCTGTATGTCACAGAATCCTTGGGAAGGAAACATACTTAGTCCCCTGAAGGAAAGGACAGGATGGCCAAGAGACCAAATTCTGTTTCCCAGTGAACACTAAATTCAAGGTGACAGAAGGAAGCAGCCACTAGTGCTAAAGGCACTTTCCATCTGACCAGGAAGCCCTGGTCCTTCTCTTTTGGGTATTTCGATGTGGGTCCTCCACAGCAGGCATGAAGTACCCTTGTGAGCAAGTGGCATGCTCTGAAGGTAAACCATCTGAGCCCGTGGCCCCAAAATGTCCCTCCTCCCATCTGTGACATTGGGCAATGGCTTTACCACGCTTGTGGCTCTGTTTCCCTGTTTATAAGTTTGGGATAATCATGACAGCATCCATCTCATTTTTTTCTATGCATCATCAAGGTTTTCCATATAGCGAATGCCCTCTTGATAATGTCAAGGCTGGGTCTGAGTTAACTTTGTTCAACCCAGTAGTACCCATAATGAACCTTAGCCTGGTTTTGATCAATAGGGCACACTTTCTGCCCACTGTTTTTCTTTTTCAAAGTGTCCCTTCACCAGCCACACTGGGCAAATTACTTGTGTGTTCTGTCTCTCTGGGTCTCTGGCTTTCTCATCTTTTTTGTCTTTCCTTCTTGTCTCTGTCTCCTTGAGTTATCTCCCTACATCCTCATTGCTACACTGTGAGATCCATAAGCATATATCTATGTGCCCCTCCCTTAGTAAGGCTTAGGAGGTGGGTGATGACACACAGAGATGACACTTAGGCAGGACTTTCCAGCATTAAGGAGGTCTAGAGAGATATTCTGGAGGAAATTGGAAATCCAGGGTTAGAAGCCCTCTAAACAGGCTATTAGGTCTGGGGACCTCAGCACTGCTCAAAGCTACATGGAAAAGTGCTCCTTGGGGGGGGGGGGGGCGGAGGATGAGAGCATCTGCTTCCAATCAAAGCCAGGGTAGCAGGGATGAAGGTCAAATGTAGACCAAGACCAGATCTGGGTGTCCCAATCTCAGAGTTTTGCTCTTTTGTAGTTTCTCTGTTTCTTTTGATCTTATTTCAGGTTTCTCTGTTCTCCATCATTATCTACACCAGTCAGATTTATACTCTGGTGAAAAGAGCTAATCCTGTTTAATGCAGTATTTCCCCGAGGGATTTGGGTTTTGATAAGGTTCAAAAGAGTTCCTCTAGATTTTAGGACAAGGAAAAGAAACTGGTAGAAGATGGGTCATATTTGGCTCTTGTACATCCATAATGTGAGGTCCTACACCAAACTGGTAATAGTCATTGGGAGCTTTTCCATACAAGTCTGGCCTTCCTCAAAGGGTGAAGGTCTTCCTTCCATCTTTATCCCATTGCTTGTCTCTAAACCCTTGGGTTGCAGACTCTTTTGTTTAATAAATGTTCATTCTGAGATGCCTGACATAGGAACCCAAAGTAACCAAGGCCACCACTACCTAGATGCTACAGGGTCTCCCAGAAGAGTCAGGTTAGACTCACTAAGGTATCAGAGCAGATTTGGATTTTTTAACTTCTAGTTTTATATTTGTGTACTTTGCTTAATGAACATTGAAATAAACATACCTCTGTTGGGATACAGGCCCAACACTTCAGATAGTGTATGATCAAGCATGGAAACACTGATTGCTATAGTATGTTATACTGTGGAATGGTTGTCAAACTGAAAGAAATCAACTCAGGAATAACAGATAAGCCAGATGGAATTGTACCAGGGATGCTGGGAGAGATAGCCCAAGAAGACAGAGACCAGCACACACTGAGAGAGACAGAGGCAGGACATATCTCATTGTAAATATGATTCTTGAAAGAAATACAGATTTTCTTTAACAAGTTCATTTAGAACTGGCAGAAATGCCACAGTGGGAGCAAACACATGAGATTCTTGGTAAATCAACATGGGGATAGTAGGGAATTTAAGACGACCTATCCAATAGATTTTCTTTTTTACAGGTGGGGAAAAAAATCAGTGTTTGAGAACTTAAGCATGTTTCTGTGATCATTGGCAATGTTGTTGGGTGAGAATCTGGCTATTACAGTTTTCTGAGAAATAGCTCATTATTGCTGTATATGAAAATCTTCACGAAGTCCACCAATTAAAAAAGTGATTCCATTTGTATTCCAACTATATCATTTATTAGAAATATGTTCTTACTATTGCAACAAAATAAAATCATTTCATACATTTGTAGGCAGACTTTTCTTTACTGCCCACCAGTTCCCAAATACCAACATAGAGCCTTATGTATGCTCAGCCAACAGCTCAGGCTTATTACTAATTAGCTGTTACAACATAAATTAACCCATCTCTATTAATTTACATTCTGCTATGTGGCATTACCTCTCTTTCATCTTGTACCTCCTGTTTCCTCTCCATGTCTCTCTGGCAACTACTCTGACTCTGCCCTTCTTCTTCCTAGTCTACTTAATCTGTTTCTCCCACCTAACTTTATCCTGTCTGTCTATTGTCCACTCAGCTTCTATATTACCCAAATCACAGTGACACACATTCACACAGTGGAAAGGGATATTCCACATTCATTCAAATTCAGGCACCACTTGCCTTCTTGTTTGTCTTTGGGAATACATACATACATACATACATACATACATACATACATACACACACACACACACACACACACACACACACACACACACACACAAATAATATAAACAGTAGAGCAAAATTTAAGATAGAGTACAGTAGAGAAATCCAATGATCCCAATGATTTCCATGACTGCCTTCATCAAATGTGACCACAGATACTAACCAAGTCAGTTTTCCCATCTGTAAATGGAGGTAATGGAAGTTCTTATGCCGGGTTCTTGAATGCAGGCAGAAACAGCTTAGTGCCTATCATATAAAAAGAGCCCCCAAATAGTCAACATTTTGAGATGAAGTTTTGCTTCCTTATGTCAGCTCTCAGCTGTCTGTGTGATTGACTTCTGGGAAAGGGAAGCAGTGGTTGCCTTACTGTAGGTGGCTTCTTTGAGTGAGAGAGCCACTGTCCTTCATCATTAGGAGGGATTTTCTCAAGGCCCTTCTCATGGATGAGTCGAATCATAATTTAGCAAGATTGGGAGCTGAGGTCCAGAAACAGCAACACCTTCTAGAAAGAAGACAGTAGTCAGCGCTCTCTAAGCAGAGTCGCTGCTCATGAGCATACCTCATCAGACACAGAGTCCGTAGACATTGTATTATATGGACAATTCATCAGAAAGAAGTTTTGTTTTGCTTTCTCTCAGAACAAAAACTTGGATGTTCACTAGGACATGATGTGCTCTGGCCAAAAAGGTAAGTGTTTGCTGTATAGGAGATCTATCTATCTATCTATCTATCTATCTATCTATCTATCTATCTATCTATCTATCTATCTATCTATCGTAGTGGAGGAGGCAAAGGAATTTAAATGGGGTTTGATTGAAGAAGGTCTTTTGACTTAGTTATGTTCAGCTGTGCCCCTTTCTTGAATTGTTTTCCTATAGTCACCCGAGGGAAAAGCCAAGGACCTTCACTGTGGCTGGACTTTCACTGGCCAGAGTGCTACTACTGGAACATCGGCAGCCTTCTGCTTGTCCTCAGTGGTTCCATGCTTGGTTACTACTGCCCTCCTGCACAATGATCAGAAGTATCCTTTCTGTCATCTCTGTATGTACTTTGAAAAAAAGGATAGCATCCTGTCTCCAAATCAAGCCCAAAGACTTTAGAGCATCCTTTTATGTCCTCCATGAAGACCTCTGTATTATCATTTCACCCACATTCTATGGAGGAGTCCCAAATGCTGGTAGCAAGTTCCAGAGAGAGGATGCTTCATCTTCTGGGCTGAGCACTTTAGCAGGGAAGGGATGGTCAGTGCTGGACCATGCTAAGGGGAGGGATCCAGCTCAAAAAGTCAGTGCTAGTCAAGATAATGGGTGCCACCATATGCCGTGCCAGACACTTCTTTGTCTATGACACTCCAGGATGGGCAACGGGCTTCCCTTCTTTTTAGTGTAGTTCTATCAGTCTGCACTAGGGACTTCTAAAACTTCATTAAGTAGTAATCCTTCAGGGCCAGCAAGGGCACCTCCACCACCCCAGGAATATCCAATTAACAAATCATGATCCAGCCTTCCTGTGAAAGATGTCAGATGCATTATCCATGGTGTCCCCAATTAGAGTGTTTATTCATGAAAGCCTGGGCTAAGCTGGCCCTTGCAATGCCTTCTGCTCAGAACCCTGGCTAGATTAAGCACTGGTTCCATTCCATTCTCAGCCCTCTGCCCCCAGGCTTCCCCCACAGTCTTCCTAAATCATGAGGAATTCAGCTAGCAGCAAGATAGAAGACTAAAATTCTTCAGGTTTTGTCATGCCTGAATTGAGTTCCATGTTTTGTGTTCTTTTTTGAGGTGGAAAAATAAACGAGCTGCCCCCAAGCATGGCTGTGATTTAGCTAGTATTTATCAATCTCACTTTGGCAGTAAATCTGGCATTTATCAGATGCTGAGAACGCCCCAGGTGCTGGGATCTCACTCCTTCCCCTTCCTGCATTCTCTCCTCACTTGCAATCAGTTATATTTTAACTGCATAAAAAATTTGCAAAAAAATATTCATTTATCTTTGCAGGTAAATGGATCCTTTGCCACTGGAGGCTCAGCATCCTTTTCTATTCCATTTTACAAACCAAAAACGGTGACCATATTAGGGTTGGTTGCTTTTTATAAACAGCCTTATTTTTGTGTGCCCAAGCATATGACTCTACTTTAAAAATTCTCATAGCAAGCATGGAGCAGAGAAATTAAGGGACCCGAGAAAGGTAGTCATGTTATACAAGAAAAGAAAACAAAAAAAGAAAAAAATGTTCGAATGCTCTCTGTATAGTTAGTAAAGAATATCCCAACTTCTGGAGCATGTTGGGACAGGGCATTTTAGGTCTGATATAGTTTGAATTTCCATCCAACACAAACTTTAGAAGTATAGCCTCTCTCTGGCTGTCAGGGAGGAGATGCCACTCCCCCTTTCTGCTTATACACATTGCATTTTCAAGTGGGGGAATTAGGGAGCAACTCTCCCCACTGAAACTTGGGAAACTTGCCTTGTGCGCCAGGCTGCAGTAAAAACACAATCTGTCTGTTTATATTTCTAGAGCCAAACAAGGTGTTATCTCTAACTCTGATTAGCATTTACTTGGCCCCTTTCTTGAAGTATCCTCTGTGGAAATGCTTCAGATAGATAGACATCTCTGAGCTCTTACAGGCTGTGTGTGCCCAAGCTCTAGGGAGCAGATGGTCACAACAGGGCTTTAAAACATACCTGTTACTAAAACTCACGTAGCACAGTTGAACATACTCTGTGAAAAACAAAGCTAACCATACATAATCACTTCCTAGGGCCCTGCCTACTTGTTCATAGTTAGGTACACCTCCACTGGCTCCACGGAGGAAACACGACAGGGTGGCTGTGGAGAATCTATTGGCAGTCCCACATCACAGTGGCCTCATAGCAGACTTTAAGTGAATATTTGTGTCATGGAAATCAGATGCCTCCAAGCCTGCCTCCTCTCTCTCCTCCCCCAGGCTAGCTAAGCATTAACCAACAGCCGAATCTGTAGCCTTAGATCACCCCTCTTTTGCCTGGCCTGGCTGGTCAATGCCTGGTTGGTCCAGGTGACCTTATATACACCTAGCCACTCTGTGTCAAGTCCCTTTATGGTTGCATAATACTTTTGTCTATTTTTTTTTTTTGGCCAGTTTTCTAAACCACATATAATGCGGTGTCTTTCAAACAGGTATTCTGAGGCTATTTTAATATTTTCCTGAGAAATATTTATCAGCATTGCTGGGTGCTTTAATGGTATCCCCAGGAGATGTGAAGGTGGATGCTCGATCCCACACATCAGCAGCTCAGAAAGCTATGGCTCTTTCAGCTCTGCTTGCTTTCTTAAACATCTCTCCTGATTAGTGAAAAGACATCAGCGGTTATTTCTGCTTAAAGTACACAAATCATCTGAGACTACATGTTCTCAGTGAGTAATTTAAATAACACATTGATTATAAAAGGGGTTGTCTCCCTCTATTCTCTAGTCCCTGATGATAAAATAGCCTTTATTACAGTGTGCTATACTCCTTCATGACTACTGGTGTACATTCTAAATGCTGTTGTTTGTAATAGTATAGTACATTTTTATACCATGCATACTCAAATTTTGTGCAAGTGAGAATCACACTAAGGCAAGGCTTTTCCGATTCTTTATAATATGTGATTCTTTACAATAGTCGAAGCAGGGTTCCAAAGCCTTATTTTAATCATCCCCCCACTGGTAGGTATTTTGGTTGTTTCTGTCTTTAAAAATTTTTTAAATATTTGCTGCAAAATGAGCCATTTAATATCCCTCTTCACACCCTCCAGTGAACAAGCACATATGTAAAGCAATTTTCACAAAGAATTTTTGAGTCATAGGTGAGTTGTTACTTTTATTTCTTTTGTTTTACTTATAATCTTCACCACATTGACTAAATTGTGCCAACATCTTTAAATGCTGTATCTATTAGTAAATCTCAAATATGAATAAATAATTGCTATTACTTACAGGATACAAGGATATTGAGACAACTCTCCTCTGGATAAATAAATCCTGTGATTTTTTTTTCATTGTATTAGTTACCTTTTCTGTTGCAATGACAGAAAGTCTCAGCAAATGAGCTTCAGGGGAGAAGGGTTTATTCCTGCTAACAGTTTCAGGCTGTAGTCCATCATGGTGGTGATGTCACAGTAGCAGAGACTTGAAGCAGTTGGTCATATTATATCCACAGTCAAGAAACAATGTCCTTTTTAGACAGTACATAATCCCAACCCAGGGAATTATACCACCTATAGTGGACAGGTCTTCCCATCTCAGATAATGTAGCTGTAATAATCCCCAATACATATGCCAAAAGGACAAGTCCCAGATGATAGAGAAGAGACAGGGCAGCATGAGCCAACACCTTGCTTGTTCGTCTCTTCTCCCAGGTCTCATCCTTGAAGTAGTTCCAATTTCTTCCAACCAACCTTCTCTAGTTCTCCATACTTGAAGGCTTTCTCCAATACCCACAAAAGTTCTTTTGATGTGAAGTAGACTCAAAGTGATGGTAAATCAACAACCTTCAGAAGCAGTTTGCAAACAGTAACTGGAGATATGTATCAACACTTTTTTCCCCAACTCCTTTAGTGGAGTATCTTGAGATCTGTGTTTCCTTGGCATTTCCTCTAGGAAGTGAGCCCGTGATGGTAGAGGGTATAGGAAACACCACGCTTTGGCAACTCTCCCTTCCCAAGCTTATTCTTCTAGTTCTTTGTAGTGACTTTCCATAACTTTCTGGTAAAATACCTGCACTTGAACCAGTCTTTGGGTTGCTTTTGGAGGAACCTAAATCAAGATTACTATTTTCCTCCATGTAAGAGCATGATGGTCTTGACCCAGAAATAAGATGTTGTTAAGCACACTTGATACTATCCCTCATTCTGTGTAAAACACAGGGATTTTTTTTTAATGAACTACACAGGGTACATCCAGATGCTTTGATTTGATCAGTAGACTATGCTGATATAAAAATAGAGTCTTGCACCTTAAGAGACATTCTTACAAGGAAAAAATCCAGACATCCTCACATTGTACTTTGGCAGTATACATACAGAGAAAGTCCCCATGGCTTGACACACCATACTTGCATTTGGAGTTTGGGGAGCTTGTATGAACTGGCAAAGTCAGTAAATCTGAATCAGGTACACTTACGAATGTGAAGCCTTGGGACTGCATGGACCAGGAAGTCCCAAACAGTGCAGGATGCCTCATAAGGCAATGTTCGCCTGCTGGAGGCTGAGGACTGGCACAGAGACACATCACATCATCCCTGGGCTGAGGTCAGAATGCCCCAGAGCTGCTCTCTGGTTGCTCAGCGGAGGGCTTGTGAATTGTTTCAGAGTCTTGAGAGAAACTTGTGGCTTCTTGGAGCTGATAAAACATTTGGCAGAATCTGACCCCTTTCTTCTCCTGGGGTTTGGACCAACCAGCAGAACTGACAACTTCTCTGTTACCCCACTTTGGATTCTTTTCCTTATCTTTTTATCTCTTGCTTTAAACAGCTCTTAGATGTGACAAATGGTCCCTAGGTTAACCACTATAATAACAATGAACCTGTAGGAAAATCCCTAAACAAATAGCACAAAACTCAGATAAAGAGAATGAGGTGATTATTACATTCAGATGGAGAAACCAAGGCACAGTGAGGTTTAGTAACTGGTCAAAACCACATATTCAGTTGGTGGCAGAGTTGGGATTTTATTCCAGGTGGTCTGGTTTAAGAGTCCATGTTTTTCACCTCATGAAGTACTCAGGCTTGGAGATTAGGTCCTTCCTATTTATTTTACTTTTATTAATTCTTTCTGGATTTCACATTATGCATTCTGATCCCACCTATCTCCCTGTCCTCTCATGTCCTCTCTGTGCTCTTGCAACCTCTCCCCATAAACAAAGCCAAATTTAAAAGAAACCCCAAAACTAAACAAAACAAAGAAACGAAGCAAAAATAAAAATAAAAACAAAAGCAACAACAAAAAGAAGAATCTTATTGTGGAATCTGTAGTGTGGCCCATTGAGTCACACAGTATACCCTTTAGTCCATTCATCTTTGCTTGCAAGTGTTCATTGCCACAAGTTGTTGGTCTGGCTGGACCTCTGGTTTCTGCTATACCACCAATAATGGACTCTTACTGGGACTCCTTTTGGATATCCTGTTGTCCTGTGTCATGGAGATCCCGAGGTTTCAGATCCATAGGGTTGTCCCTTTCACAAGCTCCAACAGTTCATAGATTTGTGTTGGGGTGGGGACCCTTCCTATTTTGTTGACTTAGATCACTTAATTGTGTGATCTATATGATCCATTTAATGAGTTTGAACTTGAGGATGTAAGATTTGCAGGGGTGGAGAGGGTTCAAACAGAGCAGGAATAGAAAAGGCTGCCTGTAATTTATAGTACACACACACACACACACACACACACACACACACACGCACACACACACACACACCACAGAAAAAAAGAGAGAGACAGAGAGAGAGACACACACACAGAGAGAGAGACAGAGAGAGAGAGAGACAGAGAGAGAGAGAGAGAGACAGAGAGAGAGAGGAATGAACATGCCATGCATACACCTTATGCCAGGCTCACTGAACTGCTCTTAGCAGGTACCTTCCAGGTACCTGACTGTGTTGTTTTTGCCTTTTCTCTCTGGTGATAGGGGGATGTCCTTCTGTATATATGTTTCTATTATTGGTTGATGAATAAAACACTGATTGGGCAGTAGCCAGGCAGGAAGTATAGGCAGGGCTACGAGACCAGGAGAATGCTGGGGAGAAGAAGGCAGAGAGGAGCCACCAGAGAGTCACCATGTAGCCACTGGGAAGGTAGGATGCCTGAGAATTCTCCAGTAAGCCAAGACCACCTGGACATATTTATATTAATAGAAATGGGTTAATAATTAAGAGAGAGATAGCCAGTAAGACATTGGCCAAACAGTTTATAATTAATGTAAGCCTCTATGTGTTTATTTGGGACTAAATGGCTGTGGGACCAGGTGGAACAGAAACTGTCATCAAACTAACCTCCTTTTCAGGCTTGGTGTAGATATTTCTTTGTGGTGAGTTTGTTAAATTCTTCAGAGTTACATCTTCATCAGCTATTATGTCTAGTAGGGGAATGGAGTTCTGCTTAACAACACAAGGTCTGGAAGTGGACTAAGGGGCTTTAAGAAATGACTCCTATTGTAGACATGGATGCAGTACCAGTTCTTGTGAGTACAAAATGAGCAAAGTGTATCTATCTCACAAGATCATCATGAGGTTTAAGGGAGACATAGTATGTGCACAGCTGAATTGGAGCTGGAATGAAGACAAGTTCAGTAAACCAAATCATATCATTTTAGCTTCTGAGCCGATCTGCTACATTATTTAATATAGATTATTGACTCACTTATGGTTTTTATTTCCACAAGGCCACAAATATCCTCAGGCTAAGAATGGAATCCGTTATTTTTGTTTTATTTTGTGATTGTTTCAATGTCAGATATACAGTAATTGATTAGACATTGATCAGACAGATGGGTGAGTGAGTGATGGTTACATGGTGAAATGAGTGGATAGCTATTTCCAAGTTAAGTGTTTGGGGGCAAAGGCCTAGACCATCTCTGTTAGCTGGGGAGTATTTTCTATCATATCAGGAGTAGGAGAACACAAAGGGCCCAGAAGTAGGCTCTAAGTTCTTTCATATGGACTGGAGATGGCAAAGACAAAGCAAACAACAGCAAAATCAAAAGACAGGTGACTCCACACTGGATAGAGACAACTTCTAGCACCTCTCACTTCTTCAGGTTCACAGAAAGGCCAGCATGTCATGAAAACCGCTCCCCCAGCTGAGAAGTGGGGGAGTGTCTGGACAAAGCTAGAAGCCCTGAGCCTGTACCAGGATGGAAGAAGACCATGTAGGACCTGGGCTTGGGGTTAGTCCTGGCTCTTCTTGGGAAGGAGCCCCTGCCTGTGGATCTATGAACTTTCCAATGGGACAGAGGCACACTAGGACAGATCCAGCAAGAGTCTTGGCATTCAGTCTTTGTTCTCAAGGGCTCTTCCTGGATTCCTCATCCAACCCTTTCCAGTGGCTCCTGGCACCTTGACTCAACAGGCTGACCATCTCAGTTCACTCAAGTGAGTATCTTTCGAGTCCTAATGCCATCAATGATCCCCTTTCCCTTTGCCTGAATCCAAACACAAGGAAAAGGACCCATGCTCACAAATGCTTTTTGGTGTATAACTTGGGCTTTATCTATCCCATCAACATCTTTTCTGCAGTCATCCTGGTAAAAACCAACCATGGAAACTATCGATTACCAAGCATGCATTGTTTCAACTGGGCTTAAATTACTGAGCTTCAGCACTTTGGTGGGGTACCTAGAAGTAAGGACTGCAGTGATCTGAGTCTAAAATAACTTTTGTAGGAAAAACAAAGAAGGGACAAAGAAGAAGAAAGAATGTTATTCTCCAAAATCTTACTTTCCCCCAGCTTTGCAAGACTGACATTCACAGAATGACCAAAGACATTAAGCCTAGCAATGAGATACAGTGCCTGGTGACCCTTTGATATCTGTGCACTAATAGGAAGATGCTGGAATTGGCAGAAGGGGCTAGGAGATGTTTGGAGTGAAGAGAAGCATCCTTTCTCAAGTCTCTCTCTTCATGGTGATGACATATTTGTTTATCTAGTAACTTTCCCCAAGCATCCAGCCACTGAAGAGGGTAGAGAGGAAACTACCAGGGCAGTGGCACCAAGGCCAAGGAACTGTCACAGGGCAATAGCTTGCTTCTTGCTCCCTCTCTTTCCTTTCTTCTTTCATCCATTTAATTGTTCCACAAATATTTCTATAAGTAGAGTTCCCAAGTCCAAAGAAATCCTCTATAAGGCACTGAAGAGAGGTCAGTGGGTTCTCGGTGATGTACTCCAGGGTTCACACTCTGGCAAGCTAAGGAACTCCATGAATCTGAAAGTGTCTCCTTACAGTGGGATAGCATGGTACCTGCCTTGGAGGGATGGGTGAAGCTCAATATGAAGTCATAGATGGAAGGCACCAAAAGGAGCTGTCACTTCATAGCTATTATTAATTATATTAATTATAATTTAGTTATAAAATTAGCTAAAACTGGATGACTTGTCTTTGCCTGTATATATCAGTGTATATTCAATGGATGGTCCTACTGCACTTCATTGCTTTTTGTAGAAAGATCAAAAGGACAAGGGCATTAGCACTCCTGCTTTAAAAAATAGAAGAACTATCAAAATTGAAGCTTCTAGAGATCTTAGGTTGGAAAAGATGAGAGAAAAGTGAGGATAGAGATGGCCAAATCAAGAGCCTTTGACCTTCATGAAGACAGAATGATTCCCGAGATTGGAGGAACATTCCAGAGTAGGGCTAAGACTGAATATCACTGGTTAGAGTCTGAGATGAGGTGTGTCCATTTGAAGCTCTCAGTTCTGGGCTCCCTGCTAGTCTGTGCTCCTGACACAGTTGTATTAGAATATCTGCTCTCTGGGATGTCTTCCTCAACAACTGTCTTTAAAGTCCACGATCTTACCTGCATTAGAAAGCCATTTTATGTGAATTTAAATTACAGCTTGTACTCAGATGCCTTAGATATGCCTTTCTCAGCCCTGACCACCTCTTGTCTCCATTTTCAGCTAGAGGAGAACCTTTCAGCTTTCCTGCCCTGTAACTAGCCTTTTCCTTCCTTCCTTCCTTCCTTCCTTCCTTCCTTCCTTCCTTCCTTCCTTCCTTCCATCCTTCCATTCCTCCCTCCCTCCCTTCTTCCCCTCCCTCTCTTCCCTCCCTCTCTTCCCTCCCTCCTTCCTCCCCTTAGTAACAGAGCTGTTTTCACTTTGCATGCTGGGAAACACTAAGTGACTTCTTTGTTCCTTGGGGCAGACAGCATCTCACCCAGCCCACCTGTTCCTTCCCAGCAGCCCCTGAGGCCTCAGAGTTTGGTGTCCTGCACATTTTGACTTAGAGAACAAAAGAAACTATTGAAATGTCATATGTCAGCCACTTCCTCCTATTCTATTAAAACACTTCTCTCTCTCCAAAAACATTCTGGGAGGAAAAAGAAAAGGGGAAAAAACAGCTTTGGGGGAAACAGTTAAATTTTTTTAAGAAGGGGGGAAAAAAGACCCGACAAGTCCAAGCCCACTTCAGGGAGTTGAAACATCTGCACTTTCTCAGCAGTTTGAAAGGAAACAAAAAATTGCCAAGTGGTATAAAATTTGAAGAAAAATTACCCAAAGGAGGAATGGACGTTAACCACGCTTCAATTCCCCACTATGGGTTGCCATTTGAAGCACTTTCTTCTCTCCTCTTTCTTTCTGATTCACAGTGTGTCTAAAGAGGTGAATTGGGCACACAAAACCCAACCTCCTCTTGCCAGGGTGGGTATGAAATATGAAGGCCAGACGATTGTCTGGGCTCAGTGCATTGGAATAACATTGGTTAAATTATGGATAGTTTTTGAATAGTGTCACTTTTTTTTCTCTGCAGATGGTTGTTCACACAAGGAGCCGGGTCTGCATAATTGTATCAGTAATCAGCAGTAAGGCAATTAGTTGTGTAAGTGTGCTATAATCATTCTAACAGAAGAGATGACGAAAAGACAAAAAAAGGGAGGGGGGGACCAACATGTCTTTTCTGAATCCATCAACTGACAGCCATAATTAGATATATATAATTGAAAATTCCACAGTAGGGGGGCCAGATTATACAAATGAATTTTCTCTGCTGCCCTTATGCATTTTTGTCTTTGGCTGAGCATCCCCCCAGGAGAGGCAGAAAACTCGTCATTCCAAAAGAGTGCATACTGTACTCGGTATTGTTCTAGACCCATGATGTCAGCATAGCATTTTTTTGTTTTTGGTGTGGGGGTGTGGGCAGGGGGCTGAGGTTAGTGTGGTGTGAGGACAGTGCATGGGCTGGTACCAGTCACACCGCTTTGAATATCGTTGTCAGCACTGTTGTTTGGAATCTGTTCTCAGCGAGTCAAATGTCCATCTTTTGGTTTATAGTGAAATTCTGGGTGGGTTATTTGACCATGGGGCCTGGTAGACAGGCATTATAGCAACTATCATACTTTTAGGGGCCTATGAAAATGTTTTAAGTTCTTTATGCATCAAAAGAAAAATGAACAGAGTGGTAATGAATCCAGACGAGTTTGGGACCCCTGCATGTCAATGCGGTTGCACAATACAATCTTTAATGGCTGTCTGTGAAGAAAGTTTTGCATGGAATTTACAGGGCCCCAGGGATCTCTGAAGGTATCATTTAGCCCTCATCCTGGGCTGAGGGACAGTCACCTCTAGAAGTGAGAATGGTGGCATTTGAGGGAGCTCCTTTACAATGGGATAGTTCACCCACAGTTTTCATAGGAAAGAGGGGACTCTATTTAACCAAAGCCTGATTATCAAAACCTATAATTACATTTGGTTAAAAATTCTTAAGTGCCTATGAGTTTGTGGAAACTGTGCAGAAAAGCTTAGCACGGAATTAATCAGACTATAGGTCTCCCATCAGACCGAAATCTTCTTTTTAAATTGGAAGTGCATCCCCCAGCCTCCCCCTCTCTCCTTTTGAATTCACCAATTCTTCTATAATTTAATTGGACAAATCTTAACTGTGATTTTTCCCCCTCCCAAAGAGGGGCACATTGCGGCCAAGGCTTTGTTAATTAAGCTCTTTAAATGCCCCCAGCTGTGCAATAAGTTTTCAAAGCAACACAACTGCAAATTTATTTTTTTTTTAACATTTTGTGGCTAGTTTTCAATCATGTATTATTTCCCCCTCCTTATTCTGAGGATGGGAAAAACAGGAAAATCTCAGGGAGAGTTCCCATGCATTGTGGAATCTTGGACAGACAGTCAAATTGGAGGTGCCATTAAGTGGTGTCTAATTGGAGCCTGTTTAGTGGGGGCGGGGTCACAGGGGACGATTCTTTGCGCTTGTAGGCAGCATGGGCATATGCACGCTGTCTAGAAATTACTTAGAAGAGTACCAGGAAGGCACAACTCCCGCTGGGGTCTGAAGACAGTACTTCTCTAAACAGACAGAGGAGGCTTAGGGGAGAGTGGACTAAGTCAGGTCCTGGGAATTGTCTCTGGTCTCTTTAGGGTGCTGGTCTCCCCTAAGTGTATTGTAGCTCATGTTCCTGGTTCTTCCCACCCCAGTTTAGCTGAGGGAAATGAGGAATTGGAAGAAAGATGCTGAAGTGAGTTTGCACTTGCTCTACCATTCACAAAGTGGCTACCTCTTAGATGCCTTCATTTGAGATGCTGAAGGAAGATGAGTAAGATGACTCAGAGGGTAGTCATCTGCTGCCATGGCTGAAGACCGGAGTCCGGTCCCCAAGGCCCACGTGCTGGGAGAAGAGAACTGACTCCTGCAATTGTCCTCTGCCCTTTACACGTGTAGCACATGCATATCCACACCTATCTATCAACCCCACACCATAAATTAAATGTGATAAAATTTTTAAAAGATGCTAATAAATGATATGATAGTTAAGAAATAAGTGGCACCTAGTTTAAAAGAGTACAGACCTGGGCTAAGAGGTCCTTCACAGTTAACGTTTGTTCATACTTTAATCTGTTTTTTAAAAATACCTTACCATTCTTAAAATTGAGACTAACCAACATAGAGTTCAGGCAATACATGCGGTGAGTGGCAGCTGTAAGCCAGTGCACCGTTTGCCTCATACGTTGGCCCTCTGCACAAGTGTCTGTGTTGATGGGGGCCAAATCACTCATCCTGAGTGCCCGTGCTTCCCTGATGATGAAAGAAGCTTTGCCATAGTAATTGTCCACTAATATTATCATTTTAAAACTCTGTAGTTAAGACATGCTTTCTAGAAAACTGACCTTGGAGGGGAGTCACCCATTGCTGGGACATGATGTCAGTTCAGTTTATGGCATGACCTCTGGAGGTCAATTACATGGCCCACTGTTTCTTGTAAGCCAAGACTTTTGGCCACCTAAAAGATGGAGGCTGCATCTGGATGCTGGAGGCTGAGTCTGAAGGATGGAAGCTGAGTCTAGGGCATGGTGTCTGGGAGAAGGAGGCTGAGTCTGGGGTGTCTTGGTCTTTGGTTTGCCAACTACTGAAGGTGCTGTGGCTCAGCTGCATATCTGTGATGTGAATTTCACAGAATGGCCATGTGCCCTGAGTGGAATAAACTTTGGGAGGGAGTTGCAGCAGAATGACCACTTACAAACTTTGTGCCAACACTTGGCCTGAGGCAAAGGGAAGACAAGGTTGCTACTGATAGGTTCAGGGCAGGACAGTGTAGCCTATCCCTGTCCCCATATGTCTCTTGCCCTGTCCCCACAGTATAACATGCTCGTGGCTGTCCATCTGGGAAGCAAACCTTCTCTGTGATCACTGGGATTCACAAGAGACCCATCTGCTGCTCTTCTGTCATCCCCAAAGGCTCATAAACACATGGCTTCACTGATGCTCCCAGGAACCCAAACTGGACCTGTGAAGCAGGTGTATCAGTACCTCACAGAGAGACCTTCCCATGGGATGAGGCCACAGAGGGCAGTGTCCCACTGCTACTATAGTCCTGCCTCTGTTAACTCTGGGCAGGCTTCTCTCTGCTGAGTGTTGTCGCCGTGAACCCTTCTCCCCTTAGCATGCCTGTCAGTTTTCAATGTGAGGTGCAAAACCCTCAGGTAAACCCCTAAACGGAATGACATTTTCATCTCCCAAGCTTCATCCTAGCATGGTATCACTGGCCCTGCACTCCTGTCCACATTTCTCTGCCTGTAGTAGATGCTTACACTTCCCTACAGCTGCTTTGCTTACAGTGCCCCAGTGAAGCGTGGTATCCAGTGCCTCTGATTCCGCAATTATAAGTAGAGACTATAAGACTTCTGCCTTCTGAATATCCCAATGTCATATCAATGTATTAGGATGTAGAGAGCACTCCAGCTGTCACCTGGCTTCTGGCTTCTGGAGGGGATCTCAGTAGGTCAGCCCCTCCAGAGCTCTGCTGCCTTCTCTTTGCTTCACTCACCATATTCTTAAAGAGCTATATCCCCGGACATCTTGGAATCAGCGGACACAGCTTTTCTTCCTTCCTTCAAGCCAGAGAACATGGACTGCTCCTTCCTGCCTCCCTAACACACTTTGTTGAGAGTAACTGTGTAGTTGAATGTTTTTCTTTGTCCCACTGGTCCCCATGAACCAGTTTCTCTCCTGCTTGTGGGTCTCCATCACTGCTTATGAAACAATCACTCAGAGGCTGATAATAAATATAATTGTTTGTCCAATGGCTCCGGCTTATTACTGGCTAGCTGTCTCTTATAAATTAACCCATTTTTTAATAATCTGTGTATCACCACGTGGCCATGGCTTACCAGTAATGTTCTGGCATCTGACCTCTTCGGCAGCTACATGGGGTCTCTCTGACTCTGCCTTTCTCTTTATCTCTATTTGGATTTCCTGCCTCATTATATTCTGCCCTATCATAGGTCAAAAAACCTTTATTCATCAATTAATAAAAGCAAGACATATCCACAACATTCAGAAGGACACCCCACATCATAGCTGTGAAGAAACAGTTCCTTCTGCTTAATGATGAAGCCTCTGTTCCCCAAGATAGAAAAGGGCTTTTTAGCCCTTTTGTCCCCGAGACCCTGAAGTGTTGCTGCTGCTACTTTCTCTTTGGACAGTTTTTATTTGGCCTCTACCCAATGATAATTGAGCCTTGCATTGGAGTTGTCTGTCATCTGACTTCCTCTGGAGCAGTTTAGGGGAATCCAGAATTGAGACTCTGAGCTGCCAGGGGTGAGAGCTTCATCTGGGGATTTAGAAACGTGTCCTATTCCCCTCCAACTTCAGGCTTTGCAAGCCATGCTGGTTACCCTGTAAGGTCGTCCGTCACCAGATTGTTTGGATTATGTCTTAGCTTTCATTAAGCCACATGCCATCCTGCTTATGCCGTCATTGAGCTATGTGGGGTCTGAGACCCAACACCAACATACTGCCACACTTGTTAGCTTTATAATGGATGGCCAGGCCTGGGACAATGACAGCTTAGCTGCCCCGCTGCTGCCCAGCTTACTGTAACTGGTCTCTCAAAAAGCACAGGACTCTCCTCACTTTGTGCTTGTGAGTCAAGGTAAGACAGTGACTTGCTGGGTTAAGGGAGGCAGGCGAGTCCTGTACTGTGCATCCTTGGAGAAGGACCTGACTGTTTCTCAAATGCAGATGCATTTGACATGCAGGGCACGTTTAGATTTCAGCATTTTAAATTGAGTCCTTGGATCTCCAGGTGGACAAAGTGTCTATGACTCCTTTCTGTTTTAAATCTGACCTACTTCATTCCCCATGTTAACCTGCTTTGTCCCCATGAGCACTTGCCCTGGCAGCCCAGTGCATCCTTGTTAAGTGTTGAAATGCCTCCTAGGACTCTAAAACAAGGAGTATGGAGTCAGGAAAGAGAGTCATACTTTTCTTGGTTGTATACTCACATTTCCAACCAGGGACTCTGAGGCCAAGAGAAGAAACAGGAACCATTACTTACCCACAGTGAGCTGGTGGTCACATCTTCTGTGGTATGGTCTCATGTGACATTATTTCTTTGGAAATACTTTGAGAAGAATACAGAAGCAGTATTTACTAAGTGTGTCAGCTTGTCCTCTGTAAACCCATTTGGCAGCTGTCACTCTCTGTGGTCTCTGTCCAGTATCTTATCTACTGGAAGGACTTTTTCCTAGTTTAGAAGAGCTAGATGGCCAGGCAGTGGTCGCACACAACTTTAATCCCAGTATTCAGGAGGGAGAGGCAGGTGGATCTCTGTGAGTTTGAAGCCAGCCAGCCAGTCAGCGTGGTCTATAGATTGAGTTCTAGAAGAGCTAGATGAAGGCATCTGGATGAACAAGGAAGAAGGGATTAGAGCATCACCTCCCCAGTTGTCCTGTTTTCCTCTTGGCCATGGCTTAACTGCCACCCCTGCCCCAGTTTGCTATAGGCTGGACATTTCTAGCTTCTCTGTTCTGCTGAGCTTCACACCTTTCCCCTGGTGTCTACTGCCTTCTTCCCCTTAACACTACTCCAGGGTAAAGATAGAAATTCTGTTTGTTCTCAACAAGCAAAACATCCTCTGTTCCCATGGCCTGCCTCCATCAATGTCAATGGAAGAGTATACCAAATAGCAATGCATGATTTGTCTTCCTAAACACATACACTCTGGTTCTTACCAGCAGTTCTGCAAAAGCTGGGCCTTCTATGCACCTGTGGCAGAATGATGAGAGCACAGAAAGATCAAAGCACTTAGTCACAGTATGTGAATGCTACAGAGGGGCTTCTCAGCCTCACTCAAACACCTTCCCTCCTTACAATGTGGCCTCTGGATGGAGATAGTAGGTTTGAGTGCATTGATTTGCTAGTCCAATTCTAGAACTTTCCTTTTAGGTTCTTCTGGGATCTAGTATCTTGGAGGTGCTAATTTTGGTTAAACACCCTCCTTTTAGAACAGAATTCCTCCACAGGAAGCTCCTCAGCACTTAGAAGGACACTCCTAATAATGAGGCCTCCCCAGCTTCTCCTCATTTGGGTCTCATTGGAATGCAGGCCCTGTGCTTCTAACCCAGCAGTGGTCTCCTTTCTTTCTATCTTTAATTAGTTCTGTCATCTTTGATCCTCTGGGAAGAAGAGCAGAAGGAATGAATGTCCTGATAACAGGCATGTTTGTGAGACTCCAATTCTGATGAACTCCCAGAGTTACAACATGTATGATGAATACATCTACATACATGTTCCTATTAACTTAGAGCACAAAGTGTTAGAGTCTTTTCCTCCTCAGGGGTTACTTTAATGCCTTTTTTGGTTACCATGTATAAGGCGTTTTAAACTGAGCTGTGAAGCTGTTAGATGGCGTCACTCTGCAGTGTTCCAGTAACTCAATCCCTTGGATTACTCGAAGCGTCTTAAATGTTGAGACTCCTAACACAGAAGGGAAGCCACCATCCCAAACAATGCCCCCCTCAAATCTTCCTATGGATTAATTTGCTGGGTGGCCTGAAACAGGTCAAAAGGTTCTGGCCAGGGAGTAGAATTCTAGAAATAATCACCCCATAGACACTCTAAATCAATCATAATTAATGCACTTGCCTAGTCCTGTCATCTGATTGCTGGCTAGAGGGTGAAATAAAGAGACCCTTTCTAATACAATTTGAAAAGAGATCAAATCTGTCATTTCATCTAATAATTGAGCCAAATGAGAAAAGAGAGAGGTCAAAGTTCACTGGGTGACCTTATGTAAACCCAATAATGCATAATTCATTTCCTTTTTATGGAATTTAAAAGCTGCTGTAAATGGGCAGGATGGAGGCTCTGCTTCCCGAGGCTTCTGCCAGGCTTCTCGTGTGCAGTCCTAGAGAGCTGTAGCAACTTCCTAGCAGCGGGTTCCAACTGAACAATCCCCAAACCTTCAATATGGGCCGGCATTTAATTCGTCCTCCCAAGCGTGTGGAGTTAATAACTGAATAAATCACTGACAACGCTCTCTGGATGATATAAAACCTGTAATTTATTTATTGAGTGCTACAAATACAGTTAAAACATGTTTTCATGCAAAATGCTTTTCCTCTTTTTAATATTATCAAAAGGGAGAACCTAGGTTTGGCTTTGTGTTGGAGGAAGTTGCAGACAGCCTGTGTGTCATTTGTCCCTTTCTCGCTTGGTGTCCGCATGCTGGGAAATTTCATCTCCAGCTTTAACACAGTTTGGGCTGATGTTGGTGGGATTGAAAGTCAGTGCACTTGAGGAAAGCTTCCAGCAACAGCTAGGGCTTCCCTATCTGGGCTCAGCTTGACCTGAGCGGGGAACCGCAACTGGGCAGATCATCTCCATAGATCACTTAGAGATCTTTCTTGTAACTCCTGAGTAGCAGCCAACCAGGTACCTGCTCCTCCAAAGAGCTTGCTTCATCAGATGGCACCATCGAAGCAGTTAGTTACTCTTGGTATTGTGGTAAGTGGTTGATCCAGAGAGGGACTGTAGGCCCCTGTGGTGTGAAGGTGGCCTGAAGATGCCTTTAGAACTTCCTGTGGCTGCCCATGGTCCTTAATAGTTGCAGCATATGAGTGTTCATTTGCAATCTTTCTCACAGGGTGGAGACCCCTGCAGGTCCCCTGCAGGTCCCTGCTCTCCAGCACAGTCTTGCATGTCTGCAGCCTCCAGATGCTCTCACTTCCCAGAGCACCTTCCTCTCAGTTGTCTATAGGTTTCTCTGTGCCACTCTGAGGATGCACTTTCTAACACATAGATGAGACCTGGTCATTTCTGCTGATGGAGACTTTAGTGTGCCGTGAGGGTGCTGAGGAGAAACTGAGGAGAAAATGATATAATTCTTCTAGAAGAAGCTTTAGTGTCCTGTAACAAGATGGAAATTTCACCCACTCTTTGAGTCCCAGAGTTCTATTGTTTCATAATGTTTTTCCTAAACAATAGCTAATTTGCCTAAAATATGAAAACACAGGTACTTACAATCCATATGGCATATATTATAATTGTGCAAACAGTATAAAGGCTCTTTGGGATGAAATCATTAAATAAAATGATAGTTTCCAAAATGAAGAAATATCCTACAGATAGGAAAACTAACTGTTTTAGCTATATCCAAAGACACCTAAGACATCTCGTTAAGCAACAAAGTACAGCACAATGTGATCTGAGAAGTGTGATCTCATTCTATTCTTAAAATGTTCTTCTGACTAGGCAGGAAGGAGAAAAATGAGTGATTTAGAGCTTAGTGGAGACCAATGTCACAGCATTCAGGAGGCCAAACACAGGAGCTAACAAGGAAACCTGGGTCACAGTCAAGAGTATCTTCCAGATAATGGAATGGATGATGGACTAGAAAAAAAATGATGCTGGAATATTTGATAACCTGTGACAAACCCATAAAGAAAATCCATATAAAACTTTCGGATCACAAAGACTTAAGCATGAAAATGTATTATTTCTGTACATATTGTTCACATACACACATGGATGACAACATATGCCAACACATGCACACACATATTTACAAATACAGAGAGATTTGCCATCATTGAAAATAGAATCATCAGTATGCTAGGAAATACTGTATACAAAGTTGAAAGCCACAGACTGCAGGAATATATAGGGTAGATATCACCAGGAAATGATGTGTAAAAGCATAGTATGGACTTGGGATCTAGTATCTTGGAGGTGCTAATTTTGGTTAAACACCCTCCTTTTAGAACAGAATTCCTCCACAGGAAGCTCCTCAGCACTTAGAAGGACACTCCTAGCAATGAGGCCTCCCCAGCTTCACCTACCTTGGTGCAAAGCATTTCTTGGTATGCACTTGCAAGAAACAGCTCACTAGAAAACAATACCATGACAATTCTTAGAAGGAGAAATCTAAGTGACCAAAGAACATATGAACAGGAGATTGATGTCTTTAGTGAGAAGAGAAATGTACATTAAAAAACATCACCACTGGGATGTACTAATTCCTATGTGTGGCAAAATGATTTGAAAGGAAAAGGGAATCATGGCAGTGTCCAGTGCTGGTGGCTCATAGGGGGACAGTCAATGGAGAGGCTGCGTATCATAAAGCAGCCTTCAGTATGTCCTGCAGCCCAGGGGCTATCCCTTTTTGTGCTGACTTAAAGGGATTGTGGGTCTGGGAAAGGGACTCAGTAACTAAAGGCCACTGCCATCAAGCTTTGACTCCTTGAGTTCAATTTCTGGCAAGCACGTGGTGGAAGGAGAGAACCAACTCCAGTAAGCTGTCCTGCAGCATGCTGTGGCATGTGTGCCCCTCACAAGAAAAGAAAAAAATGAAAATAAGAGATTACTATCTAAAGCACAAGGAGACAGACACAGGGAGGTTCATAGTTGATGAGAGCAAATGATCAGTCTCCTGAGTGCACCCAATAGGCAGCTGGGGGTTGCACTCTATCAGGGAGGGTCACAGATTCTGGGCAGACCACTCATTTATGAACAGTGCAATCAGTAGCTTAATTGTTATGCCTTTTGTTTTGCTTACCAGCAAGATGGGAACAAATACAAAACAGGCTGTTAAAACTCTTAGTAAGTCAAGGTTAGACCATTTTGAAAGGAGATTGGCATGCAGCAATACATTACCATAAGGAAGGTGAAAACAAAGATGAGAGATCCTTGGGCATCAGTAGTTAACAGATGCCACACCGAGGAATCTTCTTCAAACACAGTTTAATCGGGAACCTCTTTGCTTTGTACAGTGTATAATGGAGGCGGCGGCCCCGGGCCGAGGGAGACGGGGCCTGATATAGTCTACATCTACCAATCACCTAACCCTACGTGGCGCGCCAGGATAGGTTGTCTCCAAGCAGAATTAAGAGGATACATGACCTTTGCCTAATTTGGAGTTGTTTACCACAGAGAGCGCTCGCCGTCGGGCTGGTGGAGGGCGGAAACCGGCGCCATCTTTTGGGTGCGGTTTTCTGCAGCTCCCTACAGTTAACAAACAAATGGCTGAGGAAAACAAAAAGCAAGCTCAAGGGTCTCACAGGGTGCAGTGGAAAAACTGTCAACTTGGACAAAACCCATTCAGCAGCACCATTTAGTGTTGTGGTAATATCTATGAGATGGAAATATTAGACTGTGCCTAAGAGAGTAAGAGCTCTGCTCAGTACTGTGAAGAAATAGCTCAGCTCAGCAAGGGTGAGCCAGGTGCAGTGGCTGACACCTCTAGGCTCAGCTATTTGAGAGGCTGAAACAAGAGACTTGCAGCTTCTAGGCTTGCTTGGGTTACTTTGTGAGCTCAAGGTCTACATAGGAAACTTAGCACCATCCTGTCTCATGACAACAATTTAAAAATGCTGGGGGACTGCGGAGATGGATCAGTAGTCAGGAGCACATGGTGCTCTGTCAGGAACCAGCCTTGGTTAGATACAAAGTCCTTATTTACACAAGCCTGGTGACCCCTTAGGTTCAGGGACCTGGCCTGAGAAGCAATTAACACCTATTCCTCCCCCCACTTACTTAGGTTAGTGCTTGAGATAAACACAGGAGATGCTGGATACCTGCACTGGCCTGAGAGCAATTAACATTCATTCCTCCCCCCACCTCCTCTTTCTCTGCTTCCCCCCTTTTCTTTTAAAGCCCCTTGGTTTCAATAAAGTCAGACCTTGACAAGGGAAAAATCGCTTGGTCTCGCTTCTCTTTTCTGCCCATTATTTTCAGGCCTGATCCACCTCGAACCCATGAATTACCGGAGCCCCGCAGGCCGAGCAGGTGGCGCCCAAACGTGCGGCTCGAGGTACAGATTCTTGCCGAACGGAGACCCCCCCCTTTCCCTGCCAAGGAAACCTCGGTAGTGCACACCGACAAGGAAGTTCTGCCCGATGGATTGCCACAGACACTAGTCTGGGAAAAGTTCTCACCGCTCATGAGTGACTGATTCCCTGGTAAGTTCCCCCTCATTCCATTCCATAATGATGGGCCAAAAATTGTCTAAGGAAGTCAAACACTTCCTTTCGGGAAAGAGGAGTTTGAGTAAAATGTAAGGACTTGATTCAGTTTTTTGCCTTTTTGTCAAGAACATGTCCATGGGTCATTTTAGAAAGCCCAGACATTCATCCCCTAACTTGGAAAAAGGTCGGAGAAGGACCTTAATAGATTGCTCATAGAAAAGGGACCTGAGGCAGTTCCCTCACAGACTTTTAGTTATGGGCCATGAGCCTCATTCCCCTAAAAAACTTAAAAATTACCTTGTCTTTAGTTCAAACCCCAAACCAGAAACAGATAGTAGAAGCCTAGACTGCTCAAGTACAGGAGATTTTAGAGTTTAAAAGTTTTTAAAGGATCCTTCCCGCTTACAAAAGCCACCGCCATGATGCAGCATTTCGAGTTGCTCAGGGGCTTGGGAAGACATAGGTGCGGCCTCGCATACACACAGGCTCTCGGGAGATATCTAGGAATGTAATGGAGAACAGAAACCTCTGAGCCTACTTTGGGGTGGCTGGATGGTAAAGAATATACAGGACAAATGATTGGGATCAGCAGGGAGAGAGAGTTAATAAGTACCAAGATGGAGGGAGCCTTCACCTCCTTCCTTCATTTTAAACTGGAAATAGAGAAAGGCAAATACTCAATGGTAGAATTCAGCAAGAGCTAAGAGAATTGGGAATTTTAGCGAGATTGCTTACAGGAGATAATAAATTTACAGGTTTCCTTGGATCAAAGAGAGAGAGGCTCAGGGGAACATAGCAGGACGCATGTGCCAATACCATTCAAACAGCTCCAGGAATTAAAAATGGCTTATGGCCAGTATGGACCAACAGCAATTTTTACCCAGAGGCTGATAGGGAATATTGCTGTAGAAGCCTCACCTCTAGGAAATTGAAAGCGGGTAACCAAGGCTGGTTCCCAACAGTGCTCTTCCAGAGGACCAGAGTTCAATTCCCAGCATCTGCATGGCAGCTCACAGTCATCCATGGTTCCAGTTCCAGTACTTTTTCCTGTCCTCTGTGGGCACCACACACACACATGGTACACAGACATTAATGCAGCAAAGCACCCATCTGTAAAAAAATAAAAATAAATTGAAAATTTTTTTATCCTGTGGTTGTAACTTAATAGTAGAGCACTTGTCGGGTAGGTCCAAGGGCCTGGGTTCAACTGTCAGTATAGAAAGGAGGTATTGACTTATATATATTGATACTATTTTATTGAGGGGGGAGGGAGCTAAAGGGGAAAATGTGAATAAATTAGTAATTATAACCTCTAATAATGAGTGTACAAGAGTCCGTCATGCTATTTTTTGAACATTTAATGATAACTTTTTAAATTGTTTTTTTGAGATCCCCCCTTCAGTCCAGGCTGACTTTGTCCTCCTGCCCCCCACCTTCCAAGTCCTTTGTTTTGAAATAATTAGAAGCTATCCTCAGCTTTGAGAATTACATTGTTTTTGTATCTTTTTGAGATTGGCCGTTGTCTCTGACCACAGTGCTCCAGAAACTCATGCTGGTTGTGAAGTCCACTGTTCACCTTCCTGTCTGAATATTCCATGACATTAGCACAGCATCATGGTCACTTTCATTCATTTTCTCCAGCGTACAGACACCACGAGTGCAGCTGCTGTAGATGTTCACGCACAGGTTCACATGTGTGAACATGAGTGACTCTCTGTAATGTGGCACTCTCTGGCAATCCAGAGAGCAGATGACAATTGTGTGTTTAGTCCTCAAAGAAACTAACAAGCCATGTTTCAGAGTTGCACATGCCAATTCGAACCCACAGCATGCGTCACCTGGTCTCTCTGTATCCTCACACCCATTTGGCATCCTCATTTGTGCTCATCCAATGGGATGATTGCCATGGTCTCCCTGGTGGCTAACGATTCTGGATGACATGCTCCTCTGGCGGTACGCATCTTCTGGTGAATGACTTCTTCAGGCTTTTACTCCAGGCCAACTAACTTTTCTTCCATTGCATGTTGTGAGTTCTTTATGTATTTGATTTATTATCATTTTCCAGAGAGATGGTTTATACAATCTTCTCCAAGTATGTGAATTTCCTTTTCCTTCTCTTAATTGGGTCTTTCTCAGGGCCAAAGATTATTTTATTTTTTTTAAATTTATGAGTCATATTTTCAGTGTCAAGTTTAAAGGTTCTGTGCCTAGCCAAAGATCCCCAAAAGATATAGCCTATTTTTAAAAAGAAAAGTTTTAAAATCTTACATTTATGTATACAGATTTATTAATCAATTTGTTCATAAAGTCAATTTATTATTGGGGTTATAGAGTTGTGCTTCACTGATATATCACAAATAATACAATTTGCTATTTACAATAGAGGAGGTTTTAGTATGCTCACAAGATTGCACAGACATTACTACTCAAGTTCTGGAACATTTCCATGACCCCAGAGTAGAGCCTTGTGCTCATTAGCAGCTGCCGCCGCTGTCATCATCTACCTCTTGCCAGCTCCTGATCCACTCTCTGGACTCCTCTAATAAGAAAGAATAACATGAAATGTGATCTTCATTCCTCATTTTTTTCATTCGATATCATATTTTTGGTTATTATCCAGATTGTGGCATTTATCCTTTCTAATGAGTGAATAACATTCCATAATATGAAAATACCACACTCATTTAAATGTCTATTAGTTGGTGGACTTTTGGGTTGCTTCCAGTGTTTGTTTCCAATGAAAATGTAACTGTTAATGTATTTGCAAATCTTTTAGAAATGCATGCTTTCAATTCTCTTGGATATATATGTGTGAATAGGATTGTCCAGGGACTTTCTTAAAAACATATCTTATTTATTTATTATGTATACAACGTTCTACTTCCATGTATATCTGCACACTAGAAAAGGGCACCAGATCTCATAACGGATGGTTGTGAGCCACCATGTGGTTGCTGGGAATTGAACTCAGGACCTCTGGAAGAGCAGTCAGTGCTCTTAACCTTTGAGCCATCTCTCCAGCCCCCAGGGACAACTTTTAACTACTCACCCATTATAATGCAATTTTCCTCAGTGAAAACCCATTTTACATTCACTCAACAACCAAAACTCCAACTTTCAGCAGCCTTCTTAAAATATATGATTTTCTAAAATTTGAAATTACATTTTTATTTTATTCTGTGTGATTGAATTCATGCATAGTGGCAGGGACACGGCACAGCTGTGTAGAGGTTAGAGGACAACTTTTTGGGTTGGTCCTCTCCTTCTGCCATGTGGATCCAGGGGTTCAAACTCAGATTATCAGACTTTATTGCAGGCGCCTTTACTTTCTAAGCCATCTCACTAGCCCTATTCTCTGCAAGTAATTTTAAAAGATGACCGTTGGTCCTTGTTTGATTTTCTGTTGCTGACCAAAAGCAACTTGGGGAAATTTCATTTTACATGCTGTAGTCCATCATCAAGGAAGCCAAGGCAGGAAATCAAGGAAGGAACTCAAGCTATACATTTTGTATTTATTTTTGCTCCACTTGCTCTTTTCATTGTAGACTGCGTAAGAGTGATCACTAATAACCACAATACAGAATCAATATTAGGCTGCCTTGAAATCTCTGCCAAATGAAATTAGTTTCAAACCCTTCAATTTAGCCTGAGGCAAATTCCCAGAACAAGGGTAAAAAGCAGCCACATTCTTCATTTAACTACCACAAGAATTGTTTCTAGCTCCGTTGCAATATAGTTCACCTCTGAAATCTCTTTAAGCTGGTTTTCATAGGCCACTTCCTTTCAGTACCAGTCTTTCAAGCTCCTACTAGAATGGTTTATACATCCCCACATATGGTATTCAACTCCTTTTCTAGTCCAAAGTCCCAAAGTCTTCCACTTCCCCCCAATAAAACAGCGTAGTTAGGCCAGTCGGAGCAACACCTTGTTCCTGATACTAGCTTCTGTTTTTCTTTACTTTTTAATTTTTTTTATATATTTGAATTACAAACAAGATTGAATTACATGATGATCCCAGTTCCCTTCTCTTCTTCCTCCTTTCCTCTTCTACCACCCCCCAACTAAAATCCTACCTAATATTTGTCCTTTCTTCTAATCTACACCTCAAAATTTCTGCTTCCTCATGACCTCTGCATCCTTCCTTTTCTTCCTTTCTTGCTCTCGTAGCTTCCTCCCCCCTCTTCCATGTTCTCAATTTGCTCAGGGGATCGTGACCCTTTCCCCTTCTCCAGGGGACAAAGTTTGTCTCTTTTAGGGTCTTCCTTGTTTACTAGTTTCTCTGGCAGTGTGGATTGTAGGATGATAATTCCTTACTATATGTCTAAAATCCACATATGAGTGAGTACATATCATGTTTGTCTTTTTGTGATTGGGTTACCTCCCTCAGAATGGTTTCTTCGAGTTCCATCCATTTTCCTGCAAATTTCAAGATTCCATTGTTTTTTTCTGCTGAGTAGTACTCCATTGTGTAAATGTACATTTTCTCCATCCATTCTTCGGTTGAGGGGCATCTAGGCTGCTTCCAGTTTCTGGCTATTACAAATAGTGCTGCTATGAACATCGTTGAACAGATGTCTTTTTTTGTATGAATGTGCTTCTTTTGGTTATATGCCTAGGAATAGAATTGCTGGATCTTGTGGTAGACTCATTCCCATTTTCTTGAGGAGTCGCCATACTGATTTCCAAAGTGGCTATACAAGTTGGCACTCCCACCAGCAGTGGAGGAGTGTTCCTCTTTCTCCACATCCTCTCCAGCATAAACTGTCATTGGTATTTTTGATTTTAGCCATTCTGACAGGAGTAAGATGGTATCTCAGAGTTGTTTTGATTTGCATTTCCCTGATGGCTAAGGATGTTGAACACTTTCTTATGTGTCTTTCAGCCATTTTAGATTCCTCTATTGAGAATTGTCTATTTAGTTCTGTACCCCATTTTTTAATTGGATTGTTTGGTGTTTTGGAGACTAGTTTCTTGACTTCCTTGTATATTTTGGGGATCACCCTCTGTCAGATGTGGGGTTGGTGAATATCTTTTCCCAGTCTGTGGGCTGTCATTTTGTCTTGCTGACTGTGTCCTTTGCCTTACAGAAGCTTCTCAGTTTCAGGAGGTCCCATTTATTAATTGTTGATCTCAGTATCTGTGCTACTGGTGTTATGTTCAGGAAGCGGTCTCCTGTACCGATTAATTCAAGGGTATTTCCCACTTTATCTTCTAGTAGGTTCAGTGTGGCTGGGTTTATGTTGAGGTCTTTGATCCATTTTGACTTAAGTTTTGTGCAGGGTGAAAGGCTTGGGTCTATCTGTAGTCTTCCCCATGTCTGCAACCAGTTATGCCGGCACCATTTGTTGAAGATGTTCTCTTTGTTCCAGCGTATATATTTGGATTGTTTGTCAAAAATCAGGTGTTCGTAGGTGTGGGGGTTAATATCAGGGTTTTCAACTCTATTCCATTGGTCTACCTGTCTATTTTTGTGCCAATACCAAGCTGTTGGGATTTTGATGGTGATTGCATTGCATCTGTAGATTGCTTTTGGCAAGATTGCCATTTTTACTATGTTGATCCTGCTTATCCAAGAGCATGAGAGATCTTTCCATTTTCTGGTATCTTCTTTAATTTCTTTCTTTAGAGACTCAAAATTCTTTCGGTACAGGTCATTCACTATTTTGGGGGTTAGTGTTACCCCAAGGTATTTTATGTTGTTTGTGGCAATTGTAAAGGGTGATGCTTCTCTGATTTTTTTTTCTCCACCAAAGTGTCATCCGTATATAGTAAGGCTACAGATTTTTTTGAGTTAATCTTGTATCCTGCCACTTTGCTGAAGGTGTTTATCAGCTGTAGGAATTCCCTGGTTGAGTTTTTCCGGTCACTTATGTAGACTATCATATCATCTGCAAATAGTGAGAGTTTGACTTCTTCCTTTCCGATTTGTATTCCCTTGATCTCCTTTTGTTGTCTTATTGCTCTAGCTAGAACTTCAAGGACGATATTGAAGAGGTATGGAGAGAGTGGACAGCCTTGTCTTGTTCCTGATTTTAGAGGAATTGCATTGAGGCATTGAGTTTCTCTCCATTTAATTTGATGTTGGCTGTCGTCTTGCCGTATATTGCTTTTATTATGTTGAGGTATGTTCCTGTTATCCCTGATTTTTCCAGGACCTATATCATGAAGGGGTGTTGGATTTTGTCAAAGGCTTTTTGGGCTTCTAGTGAGATGATCAAGTGTTTTTTTTTTTTTTTTTTTTTTTTTTTTTTTTTTTTTTTTTTTTTGGTTTTGTTTTGTTTTTTTGCCTCAGTCTGTTTATATGGTGGATTACATTGATGGATTTTCATATGTTGAACCATCCTTGCATCCCTGGGATGAAGCCTACTTGATCGGGATGGATGATTTCTCTGATGTGTTCTTGGATTCAATTTGCCAATATTTTGTTGAGAATTTTTGCATCAGTGTTCGTGAGGGATATTGGTCTGTAGTTCTCTTTCTTAGTTGTGTCTTTGTGTGGCTTGGGTATCAAGGTTATTGAAGCCTCATAATAAGAGTTTGGTAATGACCCTTCTGCTTCTATTGTGTGGAATGCTTTGAGGAGAATTGGTATTAGCTGTGAATTTCTGGTAGAATTCTGCACTGAAGCCATCTGACCCTGGGCTTTTTTTTTGGTTGGGAGACTTCTAATGACTGCTTCAATTTCATTAGAGGTTATAGGTCTATTTAATTTGTTTATCTATTCTGGATTTAATTTTGGTAAGTGAAATCTGTCCAGAAAATTGTCCATTTCCTTTAGATTTTCAAATTTTGAGGAATATAGGTTTTCAAAGTATGACCTGATGATTCTCTGGATTTCCTCTGTGTCTGTTGTTATGTCCCCCTTTTCATTACTGATTTTATTAATTTGCATGTTCACTCTTTGTTGTTTGGTAAGTTTGGATAAAAGTTTGTCTATCTTGTTGATTTTCTCGAAGAACCAACTTTTTGTTATATTGATTCTTTGTATTGTTCTCCTAGTTTCCATTTTATTGATTTCAGCCCTCAATTTGATTATTTCCTGGCATCTGCTCCTCCGGGGTGTATTGGCTTCTTTGTTTTCTAAAGCTTTCAGTTGTGCTGTTAATTCTCTAGTGTGATTATTCTCCTGTTTCTTCATGTGGGCATTTAGGGCTATGAACTTTCCTCTTAGCACTGCTTTCAAAGTATCCCATAGGTTTGGATATGTTGTGTCTGTATTCTCATTGAATTCTAGTAAATCTTTAATTTCTTTTTTTATTTCTTCCTGAACCCATGAATTGTGGAATTGGGTGTTACTTAATTTCCATGAGTATGTAGGTTTTCTGTAGTTCTTGTTGTTGTTGAATTCTAATTTTAAAGCATGGTGGTCTGATAAGACACAGGGGGTTATTTCACTTTTTTTTGTACCTGTTGAGGTTTGCTATGCTGCCAAGTATGTGGTCAATTTTAGAGAAGGATCCATGTGGCGCTGAGAAGAAGGTAAATTGTTTTGTATTTGGGTGGAATGTTCTATAGATATCTGTTAAGTTTAATTGCGCCACAACTTCTATTACTTCTTTTATTTCTTTGTTAAGTTTCTGTCTGTTGTTCCTGTCCACTGATGAGAGTGGGGTGTTGAAGTCTCCTACTATAAGCGTGTGCGGTGTTATGTGTTATTTGAGTTTTAGTAATGTTTCTTTTACAAACGTGGATGCCTTTGTATTTGGTGCATAAATGTTCAGAATTGAGACTTCATCCTGATGGATTTCTCCTGTGATGAGTGGGAAATGACCTTCTTCATCTCTTTTGACTGATTTTAGTTTAAAGTCCAATTTGTTGGATATTAGGATTTCTACACCAGCTTGTTTCTTGGGTCCATTTGATTGGAAGTTCTTTCCCCAACCTTTAATTCTTAGGTACCGTCTGTCTTTGATGTTGAGATGAGTTTCTTGTATGCAGCAGAAGGAAGGATTCTGCCTTCTTATCCATTCTGCTAGTCTGTGTCTTTTTATAGGGGAGTTAAGACCATTAATATTGATGGATATTAATGACCATTGATTATTGTTCATTCTTGTTTGTTTTTGATTTGGTGATGGTGGCGAGATTATGTGTAGGATTCTGTCCCTTTTTCCTTTTGGCTGTTGGCAAATTGGGATTATCTATTGCCTATGTTTTTCTGGTTGTAGTTAACTTCCTTGGGTTGCAGTTTTCCTTCTAGTACTTTTTGTAGGGCTGGATTGGTGGATATGTATTGTTTGAATCTGGTTTTGTCATGGAATATCTTGTTTTCTCTATCTATAATGCTTTGCTGGGTATAGTAGTCTGGGTTAGCATCCATGGTCTTTTAGTGTAGGTAGAATATCTATCCAGGACTTTCTGGCTTTCAGAGTTTCCATGGAAAAGTCAGGTGTGATTCTGATAGGTTCGCCTTTATAGGTTACTTGACCTTTTTCCTTTGCTGCTCTTAATATTTTCTCTTTGTTGTGTACGTTTGGTGTTTTGATTATTATGTGGGGAGGAGACCTTTTTTTTGGGTTCAATCTATTTGGTGTTCTGTAGGCTTCTTGCATTTTCATTGGCATGATTTTCTTTCGGTTGGAAAAGTTTTCTTCTATGATTTTGTTGAATATGTTTTCTGCGCCTTTGAGTTGGATTTCTTCACCTTCTTCTATACCTATTAGTCTTAGGTTTGATCTTTTCACGGTATCCCATATTTCCTGGATGTTTTGTGATAGGGATTTGTTGGACTTAATATTTTCTTTGATGAATCTATTTCGGCTAGTGTGTCTTCCACTCCTGAGATTCTCTCTTCCATCTCTTGTATTCTGTTGGTTATTCTTACATCTGTAGTTCCTGATCGTTTACTTAGCTTTTCTATTTCCAGCATTCCCTCAGATTGTGTTTTCTTTATTGTCTATTTCAGTTTTTAGGTCTTGAACTGTTTCCTTGAGAGATTTGTTGATATCCTGTATTTTTTGGTTAGTTTTTTCTTCCATTTCTTTAAGAGATTTTCTCATGTCCTCTTTGAGGTTCTCCATCTTTTTCCTGAAGATGTTTTTAAGGTCATTCTCTTCTGATTCATCTGCATCGTGATGTTCAGGTCTTACTGGTGTATGGTTCCTAGTCTCTGGTGGTGTCATATTGAGTTTTCTGTTGTTGGATGTGCTTTTACCTTGTCCTCTTCTCATCCTATCTTCTGGTAGGTGGGTGTAGCAAGAGTTGCTTGTTCTCCTGGTGGGTGTGGGACCAAGGTTCTCGTCTGGTAGATGCAAATAGATCCAATACTCTGATGTCGGTCCTCTTCTCATGGATGGAGGTGTCCCTGTTACCCGGATGTCGGCAGTGTTTGGGTGCGCCAGGTCCTGCCGAGTCGGCAGTTGGAGGCAGAGCTGTCACCAGGCCTCCGTGTGTCAGATCCCACGGCTGAACTCCCGCAGGCAGGTTGCTTGTGTCAGATGACTCTGAGCAGTGGCGATAAACAGGAACCGGAAACAGCTCCTGGCCTACCTGGGCCAGCCGATGGAGGCAGGGCTGCCTCTGGGTGTTTGGTGTTCAGTGTTTGGATCCCGTCACCGAACTCGGTCGGGCGCGCAGGTCGCTTGTGTTAGATGACTCCTCATTACTTTTCAATTGTGATAAAACACCATTACCAAGGTAACTTATGGAAGAGTTTGTTGGGGGCTTATAGTTGCAGAGAGTGAGTCCATGATATCATGGTGGAGAGTATGACAACAGGGAGGCAGGAATGGTGCTGGAGCAGTAACTCCTGAGAGCTCACATCTTATCTGCAAAAATGAGAGCAGGGGAGGGAGAGAGAGAGGGTCATAGGCTTTTGAAACCTCAAAGCCCACTTCCCAGTGACATACCACCTCCAACAAAGCCGTACCCCGTAATTCTTCCCACATAGATCTACCAAATATGTGAGCCTATGAGGGCCATTCTTATTCAGAGCCACCATAGCATTTTTGACTTCAAATTTTATCATAAAAATAGTGTTAAAAATTCATTCTTTGGGTGTGGATATCTAGCTGCTATAATATTGGTTAAAGAATTTTTGTTTTTTTTTTCTGTTGAATGGTTTTGGCACCTTTAAAAAAATCAGTTGGCCATGGATTGATGAATTAATTTCTGGACATTCCCATTTCAGCAATTGATCTGTATATTGCCATTTGTCCCAGGGCTACACAGTCCTAATTATTCTAAATTTTCAGTGGGTTTTGAAACTTCATTTTTATTTTTTTAGAAATTATTTTTAATATTCAGAGTCTTTCAACATTCCAAATGAACTTTAGTCAACATGAACTTTTGCTGGAGACTACAATCAAATCTATGTAGCAATCTAAGGGTGTTTCTAGCTTCATAACATTAAATCCTTCAGTGTACCCACTTGAAAAACTTTTCATCTATTTGGTTGCTAAATATTTTTGAGCAAGATATACTTTTCAGTGCATTAAATACATGCTTTGTACTTCTTTTAAAAAGATTTATCTTTTAATTATGTGTTTGTATGTGTATGTTTATTTATGTGGTGGTTTGAGTAAGATTGGCCCTATCTCCGTTAGGGTTTTCTATTGATGTGAAGAGACACAATAAAACCCTTACAAAGAAAATGTTTAATTGAGGTGGCTTACAGGTTCAGAGGTTTGGTCCATTATAATTATGATGGGAGCATGGCAGTGCACAGGCAGATGTGATACTAGAGATGAGAGTCCTACATCTTGTCCAGGAAGTCCACTAACTGTCACACGGAGAGAAGCTTGAGACCAAGAGACCTCAAAGCCTGCCCCCATGGTGACACACCTCCTCCAACAAGGCCACACCTCCGAATTGTGCAACTCCCCTTGGGGGGTATTTTCTTTCAAACTACCACAGGCCCCAATAGTGCTCATAAATTTGAATGTTTGGTCACCAGAGTGTGGCACTATTTGAACGAATTAGGAGGTATGGCTTTGTTGGAATAAGTGGGGGTGGAATCCAAAGCCCCCATGCCAAGTTCAGAGTCTTTCTTTTCCTGCTACCTATGGATCCTGATGTAGAATCCAGCATCTTGTCTGCCTCCATAGAGCCAGGCTCCCTGACATGATGACAATTGCTAAACCTCTGAAACTGTAAGCAAGTCTCAATTAAGTGCTTTCTTTTATAAGAGTTGCTGTGGTCATGGTGTCTCTGCATAGCAATAGAACACTGACTAAGATAATATGTACATGTCTGTGAACATGTACACATGAGTGCAGGTGCCCATGGATGTCAGAAGAAGCCGAAGTTACAGGTGGTTGTGAGTCATCTGCCATGGGTACAGGGAATATAACTGGGGCTTCTGAGCCATGTCTCCAGGCCCAGTGTTCAATGTTTTTAGCTAAGTTTATTCCTGAGAACTTTGCTGTCTCCTATACCCAGAATTGCTAATTTTAGTCTCATATTGTTCATTTTTAGTGTATAGAAATACACTGTTTTAATGTATTGATCTTACTACTTGCAAATGTATGCAACTTTGCATTAACCTTTTTCCTGTGTCTTCTTTGATTTTTATCTATGTAAAATTATATACTCTACAAAGATGTACTTTTTGCATCTTCCATTCCAATCTGTATGTTTTGATCTGTATTGGTGCCTCCAGCGAATGTTGAATGGACAGAGGGGAAATTTGTCCCCTGCATTGTGCTGACATTAACAGTGGAAATTCCGTCATTAGGAATGATGGTAGCTGGTGGCTTTTCATAGGTGGCTTTGTAAGGTGAAAGAAGTTGCTTTCTAGACTAAGTTTGCTGTGGGTGTTGGGTAGTGTGGAATGCTTTTAGCATCATTTTAAATGACCATGTGAGTGTCTCCCTTATCCCACCTGATATCAACTGTATATAAAAAGTTTAGCTTTCATGTGACTCTATTCGCACTTCTCATTAAAATTTTTTTCTAATAAGTTACATATTCATATATTGTTTTCTCATGCTTAGATTTTTACAGTTATTACATTATGAAGTTGTATTTGTAAGTCACAATGAACAAGAATTTTATACAACAAAAATATTCATACTATCTATGTATCCATGTATCTATGTATCTATGTATCTATCTATGTATCAACAAAAAATATTCATACTATCTATGTATCCATGTATCTATGTATCTATGTATCTATGTATCTATCTATGTATCAACAGAAAATATTCATACTATCTATGTATCATCTATGTATCTATGTATGTATCTATGTATGTATGTATGTATGTATGTATGTATCTATGTATGTATGTATGTTTGTATCTATGTATGTATGTATGTATGTATGTATGTATGTATGTATCTATTTATCTATCTATCCATCCACTTGATTCTCTTTTAATGAAGCTGGAGGGAGTGCTTTATTTAGTCTGTCTTGTATGGTATGGGTATTAGCAAAAAGGTCTGATGTTTTTATTTACTTTAAGTCACTCTGGGAGGGCCTATGGGCCATAACAACCAGTTGGCCAATCAACTGGTTAAAAATTGCCTTAATTTTCCCTTTCTCTATGAAGGGTAGTTCCGCCAGATTAAAAACAAAACAAAATAAAAACACCTGGTGGACAGTTATTTTTCTTTTGGAAGTTTGAAAACGTCTTCCTGATGCTTTCTGACCCCCATGATTTCTGATAAGAATCTGCCTATTAATCTTACTCGGGATTCTCTGTCCCTGATTAATAGCTCCTCTCTGCTTTCCCATCCTCTCTTTGTCTCTGAATTTTGACAGTCTGACTCTGATGTGTGGAGGTGTGAATTTCCTTGCATCCTATGCGAAAACTTTCTGAGTTTTTTTAATGTTGAGGCATCATTTCTTCAAATATTCCCCCTATCCCTTTCTTCCCCTCTTAGTAGGATTGTCATTCTGTATTTGTACTCTTGATGACCCCACAGGTTTCTGGTGCGATGCTCTTTCTAGTCTAGCTGCCTTTCTATTCTGGGCTAGTGAATTTTCATCTCAGCTTTTATACTTTTCAATTACAAAATTTCTGCTTGATTGCTTTTTATAATTTGCATATCTTATTGCTTATTTCTTTTTGATTACGCATTTTTCACATATTTTCCTTTAGCTCTCTGAACATATTTAAAATAGCTTATTTAAAGTCTTTGTCTTTTGAGTATAGATCTTAGCTTTCTCAGTTATAGTCTATAAAGATTTCTTTCTTATGCATAAGAGATTTTTTTGCAGGTGATTTATGCATGTTTGCATGTATATATATATATATATATATGTGTGTGTGTGTGTGTGTGTGTGTGTGTGTGTGTGTGTGTATAAAACTGAAAAGAATATATTTCTAGTACTCTAACAGTAACAGAAAAACAGAATCTTTTCTTTCCCTGAGTTCCTTATTGTTTCTTTTTGTGGTTGTTATTGTGAATTTAGATGTTGAGAACTAATTCTCTGAAATCTATATCTTTGTTATGTATAGTCAATAAAGTCTCTACTCAGCTCCATAATTAGCTAACGATTGGACAGAAATTTCCTTAGAAGCCTGGAGTTTATAAGTCTCTATTTTTGCTTAATGGTTGTGTATGGTTATTGGGGGATGCCTTCTATACTCAACTAGCTAGTATAAAATTATACTTTAGCCTTCAGTTCTTGCTTGAGTTGAAATGTGATCGGGAGCTTTTCAGTGGGTAGTTCAATTAATTGTTGGCCTCAACTACTAACCACTGCTTACTGCCCCAAGATGCCAAGGTATACATTTCTTTTTTTATATTGTTGACTCATGTTTGCTGGTATTCTTTTAATGGCTTTTGCACCCATGTTCTTGGAGGATGCTGATCTGTGGCTTCCTCTTCTCTCCATTATCTTTGGCTTGGTTATTAGGGTAATATTAATATGGTGGATTTAGTTGATAGAATTTTATGATTTGCTTCCCCAGAAGAGGCAGTGGAATCACTGTTGATTGTTTAAATGTGTGATGGTGTTGTCCAGAGTTATACTCAGGACTAAGAGTTTTGAAATTATCAGTTCAATTTCCTTGATAGCTGTCAGTCTGTTTAAATTGTGTGTCCTTTTAGATCACACATTGTCCACATCTGTGTGGAACTGCTCCATTTTATCTCAGTTGTCAAGTTCACATGGGTGTGGGGGTTTGTAGCACTTTCACATCATCCTTGCAACAACCAGCGGTTCATGTCTGATTTTGGCCATTTGTGTCATCTTTTTGTCACTTTTGCTCATGTTTGTCAATTTGTATTAATCTTTTCAATCTATTTAAGTGACTTTCAATGTTACTCTTCTGTTTTTTAATTTCAATTATTTTGCTATTACTGTTATTTCTCTCATTATGCTGTTGTCTTCTTTAAGGTTTTGAAACACTATGATCAAAAGCAGCTTAGAGAGGAAAGGGTTTATTTCGTCTTACTTTTCCAGGTAGCAGCCTGTCACTGAAAGAAGTTAGCACAGCAACATAGGGCAGGAACCTGAGGCAGGAACTGAACAGTAAGCCATTCCTGCTGGCTTGTTGTTTGCAGCTTGCTCAGTCTGCTTTCTTTTACAACCCAGGACTACCTGCCAGGGATGGAACTACCCTGACACATCAAACATTAATCAAAATAATGTCCCACAATCAAGACTTGTTTATAGGCATTCTGATACAGGCATCTTCACAAATGAGGTTCCCTCTTCCTAGATGACCCTTGCTTTTGTTAATATGACAAAACAAAACAATCTAGACCAGTGTTTGGTTTTATTTTGCTATTCTTTCCTTAGGTTCTTGAAAGCAGAAGCTAACATTGCTTATTTCTTATATATAACATTAATTCTGAAAATACTCCTTACACCAGTACGTTATCTGGCTTCCATTAATTTATGTTGTGTTGTATTTTTATTTCATTCCGTTCAATGTATATTTCATTTCCCATAAGATTTCCTGAGCAATTCACAGACTATTTAGAAGTCAGTGTTTTAAGTTTACAAATGTATGAAGATTTTCATTTTTATCTTTTTGGTATTGATTTCCAACTTAATTCCATGGCAGTAGGAAACATGTTCTGTATGAATTTGGAAAATGACTTAGATCTAGGAAGTCATTAGTCTTAGTATATGTTCTATACCTATGTGAAAAGGAGCTAGGTCTTGTTATATTTCACATTATAGATGCATTTGACTGTGTTACCACCATCAACATTCAGTTACTGCACTTTTTCATTCTTACTGATTTTTGATTTTGAGTCATTTCTTTGATTTTTCTCATGTGTTTGAATATGTTTTATCTCTTTATTTTTTAACATGTGACAAATCTTTTTATTTATTTTACAACCAGACCAAATCTGTCCCCCCTTCCTCTCTTCCCGTTCCCTCTCCACCTCCATTCTCCTCCCCACAATCCACTCCTCTTCTGCTTCTCTTCAGAAAGGGGCAGGCCTCCCATGGATATCAACAAAGCATCGCCTATCAAGTTACAGTATGTCTAAGCACCTCCCCTTGTATTAAGGCTGGACAAGGAAATCCAGTATGAGAAATATGTTCCCAGGAGCCAGGCAAAAGGGACAGCCCCTTCCCCTTCTCATTGTTAGAAGTCCCATAAGTAGATCAAGCTACACACTGTCATGTATATGTAAAGGGCTTAGGTTAGTCACATGCCAGCTCTCTGGTTGCAAGTGCAGACTCTGTGAGTTCCTATGACCCAGGTTAGTTGCTTCTGTGGGCTTTCTTGTGATGTCCTTGACTCCTCTGGCTCTCTCTTACAATTCTTTCTCTCTCTCTTCAGCAGGATTTACCCAGCTCAACCTACTGTTTGGCTGTGGGTTTCTGCATCTGTTTCCATTAGTTACTGAGTGAAGGCTCTCTGTTAACAATTTTGGTAGTCACAGATTTGATCTCAGGAGATGGTCCGTTCAGGCTACATATCCACTATTGTTAGGAGACTTAGCTGGGGTCATTTTTGTAGATTGGTGGGAGTTTCCCTTACATCAGGTTTCTACCTGATCCCAAAATGCCATGCTGCCTCTCCTCCAGTCATCTCTTTCATTACTCTCCTTCTCCATCCACTGCCTAACCTGATCCCTCAAGTGCCCATCCCCACCCAACCCTACTCCACCCAGAAGATCTTTGATCGCTTCTATTTCCCATTCCCAGGGAGATCTATGTGCTCCCACCTTGGGCCCTCCTTGCTACCTAGTCTCTCCAGTTTGTGAATTGTAGCATAGCTACAATTTTTTTTTTACAGCTAATATCTACTTATGAGTGAGTGCACACAGTGAGTACACATGTCTTTCTGGGTCTGGGTTACCTCACTCAGGATGATTTTTTTCTAGTTCTATCCATTTGCCTCAAATTTCCTGATGTCGTTGTTGTTAACAGCTGCGTAAATGTACCACATTTTCTTGATCCATTCTTTGGTTGAAGGGCATCTAGATTGTTTCCAGGTTTTGGCAACTAGGAACAAAGTTGCTATGAACATAGTTGAGTAAGTGGTTTTGTAGTATGATTGAGCATCTTTGGGTATATACCCAAGAGTGGTTTAGCTGGGTCTTGAAATAGACTGATTCCTAATTTTCTGAGAAACCATCTTATTGATTTCCAAAGTCACTTATAAGTTTGCACTCCCACCATCAATGGAGGAGTATTCCCCTTGCTCCACTTCCTCTCCACCATGAGCTGTCACTAGTGTTTTTAATCTAAGCCATTCTGACTGATGTAAAATAGAATCTCAGAGTCATTTTGATTTGCATTTCTCTGATGGCTAAGGATATTGAACAATTGTTTACGTGTAATTTGGCCATTTGAGATGCTTTTGCTGAGAATTCTCTATTTATGTCTGGACCCCACTTTTTAATTGGATTATTTGGTATTTTGATATCTAGTTTTTTGAGTTCTTTATATATTTTGGAGATTATCCCACTGTCATATGTAGGGTGAAGACTTTTTTCCATTCTGTAGACTGCCCCTTTGTCCTACTTGCAGTGTCATTTTTTTCTCATAGATGCCCTATTATTAGTTGTCCATCTTAGTGCCTGTTTTTCTGGTGCTCTATTCAGGAAGCTATATCCTGTGCCATTGTGTTCAAGACTATTTCCTAATTTCTCTTCTATTAGGTTCAATTTAACTAGATTTATGTTGAGGTCTGTTGTGTAGTGTGATAGATATGGATTTATTTACATTCTTCTACACGCTGACCAGCACCATTTGTTGAAGATGCCTTCTTTTTCCCATTGTATAATTTTGTCTTCTTTGTCAAAAATCAGGTGTCCATTATCGGTGTGTGGATTTATGTCTAGGCCTTCAATTTGATTCCATTGATCCCTTGATCCAGGTGCCTGTTTTTATATCTGGTATTTTTATGTCTGGTGTTTTTTTAGTTTTGTTTTGTTTTGTTTTTTTTGTTTCTTTTTCTTCCTGTAGCTCTGTAGTAAAGCTTGAAATCAGGGATGGTGATATCTTTGGCAGTTCTTTTGTTGCACAGGATTATTTTAGCTATCTTGTTTTTTGTTTGTTTTTGTTTTTTCATATGAAATTGAGTACTTTTTTCAAGGTCTATAAAGAAGTGTGTTGGGTTTTAGATGGAAATAGCATTGAATCTGTAGATTGCTTTTGGTAGGATGACTATTTTTACTATGTTAATCCTACTGATCCATGAGCATTGGAGATCTTTCCATCTTCTGATATCTTCTTCAGTTTCTTTCTTCACACAGGTCTTTCACTTGCTTGGTTATTTACTCCAAGTTATTTTATATTTTTTTGTGGCTATTGTGAAGGGTGTTGTTCCCCTGATTTCTTTCTCAGCCTTTTTTATAGTTTGTATATAAGAGAGCTACTGATTTTTCTTTAGTTAATCTTTTGTGCAGTCATTTCTCAAAAGGTTTTTATCAGTGTAGGAGTTCCCTGGTAGAATTTTGGGGGTTATTTATATACTATCATGTCATCAGCAAGTAGCAATACTTCGACTTCTTCTATTCTGATTTGTATCCCCTTAATCTCCTTTTGTCTTATTGCTCTAGCTAGAACTTTGACTACTATGTTGAATAGATATGGAGAAAGTGGGCAGACTTGCCTTGTTTCTGATTTTATTGCTTTGCTAATTTGGATATTCTCTCTCTGCCTTTTAGTTAGTTTGAATAAGGGTTTGTCTATCTTATTGATTTTCTCCAAGAACCAACTCTTTGTTTCATTGATTCTTTGTGTTGTTCTCTTTGTTTATATTTTATTGTTTCCAGCCCTTAGTTTGATTATTTCCATCCACTGTTCTTGGGTGTGTTAGCTTTTTTTTTATTCTAGAGCTTTTAGGTGTGTTGTTAAGACAATAGTATGAGATTTCTCCAAATTCTTTTTGCAGGCACTCAGTGCTGTGTACTTTTCCTCTTAGCACTGCCTTCATGTGTCCTGTAAGTTTGGGTATGTTGTATATTCATTTTCATTGCATTCTAGGAAGTCTTTGATTTCTTTATTTCTTCCTTGACCCATTGGCAATTCATTTGAAAGTTATTCAGTTTCCTTGAGTTTGTAGGCTTTCTGTCATTTGTGTTGTTGAATTCCAACTTTAATCCATGATGATCTGATAAGATAAAGGGGGTTATTCCAAATTCTTTGTATCTGTTAAGACTTGTTTTGTGACTGAGTATGTTGTCAGTTTTGGAGACGGTTCCATGAGGTGCTGAGCAAAAGGTATATCCTTTGGTGTTCGGGTGAAATGTTCTGTAGATACCTGTTAGGTCCATTTGAGTCGTAACATCTGTTAGTTCTGTTATTTCTTGGCTGAGTTTCTGTGAGAATGGAGTGTTGAAGTATCTCTCTATTGATGTGTGGGTTCAGATATATGATGTAAGCTTTAGTAATGCTTCTTTTAAAAATGTGGGTGCCCTTGTATTTGGGGCATAGATGTTCAGAATTGAACACCATCACCTTGGTGGATTTGTCCTTTGATAAATATGAAATTATATTCTCCACTGCTTTTGATTAATTTTGGTTTGAAGTCTATTTTCTTAGATATCAGGATAGCTACATGAGCTTGCTTCCTGACTCAGGGATAAAACTTTTTGCTTACCCATCTAATCAGGACATTCCATAATTTGGGAAGAACACATCCACAATCCTTTTCACTAATCAGACCAACACTTGCAGATCTCTGAAGATTGGCAGAGTATGAGGAGGAAACCTCCAGTGTTGAAATGTTTCAAATCAGTCTTTGGTGTTAGGAAATCAGATAAGGGAAGGAAGCTTTTAACAAAGTGGGACAGCCATCTTGCAAACCCTGGCGAGGCAGCTTTCTGTAATCTGAGTGGACTCCAGATGCAGGAGAAAAACAAACATTAAGACCCACCCCCTTAGGACTCAGGTTTAAATAAACTGTGTATATCTGATGCTCAATCTACACAGCCAGGCCAAAGAGGACAGTGTTAAATTGCCTTCTATTCTTGGACAACTCACCCTGTCACTGCAAAGCCTGCCTGCATCAAAGCCTTTGAAATCACAATAGAGTTGTCTTGGTGTAGGTGTGGGGAAGTCTGAGACATCAGGCATGGCCTGAGGTAAAGTGACAGCTCCCCAAACTATGGAGCAGTGGAGATTTTAGAAGTTGGATATAACAGGACTCTTTTCAGTGTCCCTGGGGTAAAGAAGGTGACACATTCTAGGCCTGAGGTCCTTCTCTTTTCTGCAGACACAAAGGAGGTGTGTTGGGATGTGATAATGTACTCAGATGTGGCCACTTACCAGTTAGATGGCATTTGAGGGAGGTCCCATCTCTCCAGCTTTGGTCAGAATTAAATGACATTAATAATGGATCATAGCTCATGGATTTTGGGCAGGATTAAATGGGAGAGTTGCACATTCAAAGCAAGGTATGTTCTATGACCTGAGGTGGCTATTTTTTATCACTACCTGATTAACAGAGTGTTCCTGCAGACAAGGGAGAAGTCTTTCTGAGTTAAGGCCATTTATCTCATGTCATAGAAGGTCTGGCTAATACTTAATGAAGACAATGCTCCTAACTTTTCACATCTCCACCCAAGTCATTAAATTACCTGAAGAAACACCTTCAAAAACAATGCTAGTCTCTAAACTGGGAGCTTTCAATTTCTACATCAAATCTAGTTTGTCATATGCATCTGAAGAACATATTATTTGAGGTTTTAAGATTTTCCTTAAATACCATATCAGGAGAATTGTACTAAAGGGAAAAGAAACTCAGAAAGAAACAAAAAAGTGAAATGTGGTTCCAAGAAGTGAAAGAAAGAGACCACTGAAATAAGAGATTCACAGCCATAGAAACCACATCCCAACAAAGGGCCATGTGTCTTGTGGGCACACCATGTATGTACTGGACTCCCCCTCCTCTTTCCCAAGGTGAGTGATCCCCAGTGCATTCTAGTGCATGTTTTATTTCTCCATTGATTTTAATTAAAAGGATATTGTCAAGGTTGCTAGGCATAAATATTGACTGGTTTTGACACTACAGTTGTCCCAGATGCCCACACTTGCTATATCAAAGTTCCTGTATCTCTTTCAGTTCTTCATACCTCTTTTTTTGTAAATGGGACAAGTAAAAAAACAAAGTTATCAGGAAATGCCTGAGATGGAAGCCAGGTTGAAAGAAACCTCACTTTTAATAAGTTAGAATAACAATCCATACATAAGAACTTGGTTATATAATGGATAAAATTGACTGTCTGATGATCTGACACTTCAATTTGTATATAACAATCCATATGCACACGAATACTTCTTTTAATATAGCCAAGTGGCACAATCTTTGAAACAGTAATTTTGCTAAAAAAGATTCCTGCAGCCCATCACTCCAACATGCCTCCTGGGTTGAGGTGTGACCTCTCAGTGGTCATGACTCCTCCATCTAATCAGATTGCTCTCACAACACCATTTATGCTCATTTCCAAGAACTGGAAAGCCTTGGGAAGGTGCTAGCTCTTCAGAGTTAATTCTGGCAGACACCTAAGCAGCAGGAGGTAAAAGCACCTTGGGCCTGTGTCAGGAGGTGGTGGACTTCTGAGAAAGAATGACCAAGCTGAAATGCATTATGAACATTCTCAGCACAGACAGATTGTCTTCTCCTTGTTGATAGGAGAAAATCAATATGGTTGTTTTCTGGGGCAAAAGTTGCTGCTACTTGGATCTAGAGAAGTTCATAGGGTGGTTAACGAAATGTCAGCAGCAATTGAGCAATTCAAGCCAAATTGACATCCATGTGCCATAAGTCTGCCCTTAGTGAACTGGGGGCCATAGGGAAAGGCAAGGCCATCCAGGGCCATGAGGAGCAGGTGGTCTGACTCATTGAGCTGCAAAAGGGATTTCTGGTTTCATCCAACAGGTGAAGGGAAGACATGCCATCCTACTTGGAATCTGCAACCATCATGAGGAAGGAAGAAAAACCTCTGTTCTGAAACAGCTGTCTTAGTGTTCTATTGTTGTGAAGAGACTCCATGATCACAGAAAATCTCATAAAAGAAAAGATTTAATTAGGACTTGCTTATAGTTTCAGAGGTTTAGTCCATTATCATCATGGCGATGAGCATGGCAGCATGCAGGCAGACATATTGCTAGAGAAGGAGCTGCGAGTTCTACATCCAGATTCACAGGCAACAGGGAGAGACAGAAGTGACACTGGGCCTAGTTTGTACTTCTGAAACCTCAAAGTCCACCCTCAGTGACATATTTCCTCCAATAAGGCCATACCTCCTAATTCTTTTAATCCTTTCAAATAGTGGCACTCACTGCTGACTGAGCATTCAACTATATGAGCCTGGGGGGGCATTCTTATTCAAATCACCATACTTCCTTTTACCACTTCTTCCATTTCCCATCTCTTAGGCCCTGTTGCCATTCCCAAGTAGCAGAGATGGTTATTACATGGGATCTTGTGGTAACAAAGAGGCAGGCTCTAGAGTCCATTGACCCTGAGTTAAACAACAACAACAACAAAAATCACAAAAAACCCAGGATGGCATAGAATGAGATGTTTGTTGATTCCTCTGCCACCCCATAGCTTCAACTTCTACAGCTATAAAAGTGGGTAACAATTGATAAGGCTTTATTGAGACATGAAGTGAAGGACCTCATTTGTAGCAAATGCTTTCAGCAACTCTTTTTCAGTTAATGGGCTCTCCTGGTTCCCTTAACAACTCTAAATTTCCAAGCACACCTCTCCTTCCCAGAAAATAAAATGATGTATTCATTTAGACAGAAGGGTTGACAGCAGTTCCCCTCCCCTTATGTACCTCACAGGGCATAAAGTACTGTCAGCAAGTTATGAAATGTAACGTTCTCATAAAGCCCGAAGAACAAGGTGTGGGACCACGCTCATTAGCATATTAATCCTTGGTCTTTGAGGTGCTTTAAAGTTCCTTACTCCAACTAACGTCTCAAATAGTGGGGTCTTATTGGATAAGGCACATAAGTTAGAAAGATGTTAGGGACCTTGAGAATAAGACCATACAGCAAATGCTTATACTGGTGACATCAGGGTGACACTGGCTGTAAGGTCTGAATTTTTTGCTGTAAGCTAGATGTTTGGAGAATTATCATATGTGGTGCTAATCAGGAAAGACTAACAAATGCCACATACCACTCTACCTGCTGTTAGGCATGGTTTAAAGCATAAATATATGTCTTGTTAATGTCACTGTGGCATAGAGGCAGGGAGGCTAGGGCAGGCCTATGTTCTATGCACTCACTGGGACTTAGGCCACTTCCATCTGTCTACATTTCACTATATCACAAGCTACCTTTGATGACTAAAGAAGTCAAGGATGCATCCAGGAGTGCCGAGGACCAAGAAACAGCTTGGTGAGTTACTAGGTAAGTGCCTGCCGCATATAAAAGGTTTTTTTCTGAGGGGGGGGGTGCAAAGTCAAGATTCACGTTGAAGAGAAAAGAGTCAGAGGGTAGGTTACAGGGGGTAGATCTTGAATGAAAAATGTTAGACACTGTCTTAGTTAGGATTTCTATTGCTGTAAAAAGATGCCATGACCACAGCAGCTCTTGTATAGGAAAATATTTAATATGAGGTAGCATACAGTTTTAGGGTTTAGTCCCTTATAGCATGGAGCATGGTGGCAACAGGAAGTGAACTGAGACGTTGAAGTGACTTGAGCATATATGAGACCTCAAAGCCCACCTCCACAGTGACTCATTTCCTTCAGCAAGATCATACCCACTCCAACAAAGCCATACTTCCTAATGGTACCATTCCCTATGAGCTTATGGGGGGCAATTATATTCAAACTACCACGACAGACACCTAGAGTATAAAATTTAAGGAGGTATTTCACATGATAGGCCTGTAATGCAATGCCTAGGAGTAAGTTCTGTCTTAGCATCTCACTCATTTCATTAGGTGTCAGTAATTGTTGTCAGGCTAGCTGACTGGATAGATTCCTGTGTAAGTTTTCACTCATTGGGTGATTATAATCTCTTACCTTTTGTTGACATACATATAAAAAATTCTTAATTTTATTATCATTTTTTTGTGCCCACATATCTAAGCAATCATGAGTTTGTGCATGAATGTAGAAGTCAGAGGTCAATGTCAGGTGCATTCCTCGATTGTTTTCCATCTTACATTTTAAGAAAGAGTCTTTAACTCAACCTGGATATCACTGTTTGTTTAGACTGGTTGGACAGAATATATCCTGTTCTGTTTCCTCAGGGCTGAGATTACAGGTACACATTGCTTCATTTGCATTTTTCTTAAGAGTTTGGGTGATGGGATCTGTGGGTCCTCATACTTGCATGGTAATCACTTTAATGGCTAGGCTGTCTCTCTAGCCTGGATTTTGCTGAGATCTCATTAAAGGCAAACAAAACCATAAAAAGTATAATAAAATATAAATAGCATAAAAGTGAATATGTATAAAGAAAATATAGAGTTCAAATCGTATGTTCTCAGTCTGTCCTTCCTTAAATACTTTCCTGTGTGTATGAATTTCCCTCCTCTTTCTAGACTCTCCTCATCACAGCATTTTGGAAAGGAGAGAAGGAATAAACCAGCCTCCAATGAAAATGAGGGCATCCTTTTATTTTATTTTATTTTATTTTAAATTTATTTATTAGTTCTAGTTAGGGAACAAGCTTGTTTCACATGTAAGTCCCCTCTCCCTCCTCTCACCCCCATCCCTCCCCCCCAACCTACCCCCCCCATCCTATTCACCCACCACTCCCAGCACAGGGTAGGACCCTCAACGGGGGCTCTGCAAAGTCCACTAAATCTTCCTGTGCTGGTCCTGGGCCCTTCCCCATGTGTCCAGGGCCAGAGTGTAACCCTTCTCGTGGGATGGGCTCTCAAAGTCCCTTCTTGCACCAGGGAAAAATACTAATCCACCACCAGAGGCTCCCTGGAGTGCAGAGGCCTCCTTATTGACATCCATGTTCAGGAGTCTGGATCAGTCTTGTACTGGCCTCCCTGACAGCATCTGGGGTCGATGTGCTCCCCCTTGTTCAGGCCAACTGTTCCTGTGGGTTTCTCCAACCTGGTACAGACCCCTTTGCTCTTCATTCCTCCCTCTCTTCAACTAAATTCCAGATTTCAGCTCAGGGTATATCTGTGGATGTCTGTCTCTGCTTTCATCAGCCACTGGATGAGGTCTCATAAAGAGTAGTCATCAATCTCATTTTAGGGGAAGGGCTTTTAGGTTATCCTCTCCACCATTGCCTGGATTGTCAGATCATGCCATCCTTGTAGGTCTCTGGAGATCTCCCTGGTTCCAGATCTCTTCTCGGACCTATAGTGGCTCCCTCTGATATAGTATCTCTCATCCTGTTCTCTCTCCTCTATTCTTCCGCCAACTCAATATTTCTGCTCCTCCATTTCCTCTCCTCTACTCCTCTTCTCTTGCTCTTATTGTAGCAGCTCCCTCTCCCCTACCCTTATGCTCCCAATTAGTTCAGGAGTTCATGTCACTTCCCATTCCTGGTGACCATTTATCCCTTAGAGTCCTTCATGTTTCCTAGTTTCTTTGGTGAAAAGGAATATAGGCTGGTAATTCTTTGCTCTATGTCGAAAATTCATATATGGTGATGCCTCCAGAAGATCCTTTATTGTAAAGAGTTGTTTTGGCTATCCTGGGTTTTTTATTTTTCCATATAAAGTTGAGTATTGTTCTTTCAATGTCTGTGAAAAACTGTGTTGGGATTTTGATGGGGATTGCATTGAATCTGTAGATTGCTTTTGGCAGGATTGCCATTTTTACTATGTTAATTCTACCTATCCAAGAGCATGGGAGATCTTTCCATTTTCTGGTATCTTCTTTAATTTCTTTCTTTAAAGTCCCAAAGTTCTTATTGTACAGGTCTTTCACTTTTTTGGTTAGTGTTACCCCTAGATATTTTATGTTGCTTGTGGATATTGTGAAAAGTGATGTTTCCCTGATTTCTTTCTCATTGGATCTATCATCAGTATACAGTAGGGCTACTGATTTTTTTGAGTTAATTTTGTATCCTGCTACCTTGCTGAAGGTGTTTATCAGCTGTAGGAGTTCCCCGGTAGAGTTTTTTGGGTCATTAATGTAGACTATCATGTCCTCTGCAAATAGTGAAAGTTTGACTTCTTCCTTTCCAATTTGTATGAGGGCATACTTTTAAAAGATGATCTGACAGTCAGGTGGAGTGGTGCATGCTTTTGGTACCAGCACTTGGGAGGTAGGGACAGGTGGATCTTTGTGACCAGGCTAGCCTGGCCTACATAGCGAGTTCCAGGCCAGCTGGAGCTACACAGTGAGACCCTGCCTCAAAACAAACAAACAAACAAAGAAATCCCAAAACAAAGCTGCTTCTAATGTTCTTCTGGTATTTCCTCTTCTTACCAAGATGTTATAGTTTAGTCAGGAAAACCCTAAGTGGTTCTCCAGACTTTTCTGGTCATGAAAGCTTCCTTCTTTCTGTCACTGTCTCTGTCTCTATCTCTGTCTCTGTCTGTTTCTCTCTCTCTGGATGTGGGGGTGAGAGTGTTTATCTTTGTCTTTTTTGAAAATCCAGTTTTCCATGACTAAGAAAAGAGACATCAAAGGGCTCATTGAAATAGATAAAATGCTCCATCAAGACGCTCTAGTAAAACATAGGTTTGATGGGTTTTGAGGGGATGGATCAGAAGCATATGGACTCAATTTCCCTTGGAAAAGTCTACTGGGAAATGAAAAGCCACAGTGTTGGTGAAGTGCTGCAAGTATTTATTCTATTTCCAGTTCTGAAGGCTAGTGTAACTCTGGCAGTTAAGAAGCCCATTAGGTTGATTTTAGCTCTGAGTCCAGATTAGATTTTGGCTCCTAAAGAGCACAAGAATTTCAGCTGGGGGAAGCACAAAAGAATGATGTCTTAGCTACTGTCCATCTAGAAAGAGTATACTGTGTTTTAATCATCAAGCACAGGAATTCATCTTGTGGGGGGAGGAGGCATGGGAAAAGGGAAGAAAGGACTTGGATTCCCCAGCTTGTGACCTCCTGTCCCAGGTCTTCCATCTTCAGATGTCATCGGCTCTGAAGAGATCACTAATTCTTACTACATCTCCTGTGATGCTTGATCATTCTTTTATTTGGTGTCAGTTAGATAAGAGAGAATTTCCAATGATTCAATAGTTCTGTATTAAATGGCAGCTCAAGCACACATAGCTCATCTCTAGTGTTATCAATTGTTTTGATGGAACAGCCCAGTGGTGATCACATGGATGATGTTGCATCCATCCATCAGAACTCAGATTTATTGAGGAAATGCAGTTATGATTTAATTACCAAAGGCTGACTTCGGATACAACAGATTGAGATTTGTTTATAGAAAGATGGCTTATTTTTCTCAGTTACTAATCATGAGCTTAATTTTTAATGGAAGAGCATTGCTAGCATAATTAACACCCAATTTACATGTGCATCCATAGAACCAATTAATTAAATTTTATTGATGTCTAGTTGCTCTTTAAAATGCTTTCCAAATGCCTCCAAATTGATTTTAAACTGTTGATAGTGGAAGTCAGTTTACACTTTCTTGGGTTTATGAAACACTAACCTCTTCATTCATTAAGTATGTTTTATTCACTAGAGGCATTCCATAATTTCCCAAGAATATTTTGCATGGAATGCATAGTGAAATCTGATGTCATTGCCTGCTTGAACAGTACTTAAAGCAGATGCTACATACTTAGTACTACAGTCATGTGGCTCACTGGACTTGGCAACAAAACAAAGCAGCATTCCAGAGACAATCACCCAGAGCAGGGGCAGTCAGCATCACCCAGAGTGTAGACAATCAGCATCACCAGAGTGGAGACAGTCAGCATCACCCAGAGTGGAGACAGTCAGCATCACCAGAGTGGAGACAGTCAGCATCACCCAGAGTGGAGACAGTCAGCATCACCAGAGTGTAGGCAGTCAGCATCACCAGAGTGGAGACAGTCAGCATCACCAGAGTGTAGGCAGTCAGCATCACCAGAGTAGAGACAGTCAGCATCACCAGAGGGTAGGCAGTCAGCATCACCAGAGTATAGGCAGTCAGCATCACCAGAGTGGAGACAGTCAGAGTCACCCAGAGTGTAGACAGTCAGCAACACCAGAGTGTAGGCAGTTGAAAACCTCTGGGATCCTAAACTCACTAGCAGCAAATGCTGAATCACACATCATCTCCTGTTTAAGGAGAAGCTTCTGCAGGTAGATGTAGAGACAGATGCAGAGCGGACATGATTGGCCAGAAGGACTTCTGCTGACTGTGGAGGCTTTTTGATGGTCATTTCACATACTGAATCAATTGTAACAGAAGAGGAAAGTGATGACTAAGCATCCTGGACAACCCCTCCCCTTCACTAGAACCCCAGAAAGAACACTGGACTTTAACATGAGTTCTAATAAGTCTTAATAATAAAAGCTGGGAGTCAGATATAGGGGGAAATGTTGAGGGGTCAGAGAGAAGAAGGATCAAAACCACAGCCACATTACCTATTGAACTTCCCAGTCGAAAAGAGACTGAGGTCCTGTTTCCTTCTGCCTTATTACTTCCTCTCTCTGTTCAGCCCTATCATTTCTTGTCTGTCTCCAGACCTCCAGGCCTCCAGATCTCTGTGGTTAACTAGTGTCTAGCTCTGCCCTCTTATCTTCAGGCAAGTTTTATTTGTTAGAGTATTAACAAGTATCACTACATTTTCCTGTTTTGTCCACAATTTAAAAAAGCTTATAACTAAGAAAAACTATATACAATAAGTACAATAAGGCAATAAATACATCAACACTGTCTAGTCCATTAAGATTGACAAATTCAGAGAAAATACTCTATCTATCCTACCTTGGTGAGTCTAAAAGGTTGTACTTTCTATTCTAACTTGCAGGTAAATGTAGAGACAGATGCAGAGGGGACATGAATGGCCAGGAGGACTTCTTCTGACTGTTCTATTCACTTTCCATTCTAATTTGCATTATCAAAACTATCTTTTTATGTCTCTCAGCCTTATACACTTAATCTTTCTTTAGTGAATTTCTTTTCTGAATCTGGTAACAAAGAAAACCAAAACCATAACTAAAAAGACTTCAACTCCATCAGAGACCTGAGAAGGAAATATGTTCCCTGAGTAAGCAGGAAGTGCAAGCAAGCGACTTCCAAAAATGTGAGAAATGACAGAAACAACTGGCTGCCTGGACAGTCACCCAAGGTTCCTCTGCAACGTTGGGCATCTGTCTTTGGCCTACAAGCGTAGCATATCTGACAGATGTTTCTGTGAAGCAGGATATTCTGAAGGGCTCTCCTACCTTGCCTCGGCAGTACTTTCTTTTGTGTCCTGCTTGTCCATTTTGGACAGTATACTGTCAGTAGTCAAGGCAAGAGCACTTTCTTGCCACAAAGAAGTAAACTCCATGAGGAGTTTCTTTGATGCCTATCATCTTCTCTGAAGTAGATTGGTGCTGCCAGGGGCAAACTTGTCTCATTGTCATAAAAAAGAACCTATGTTATTAAAATATCATAAATTCCATATTTATGCATAAATGCATAAATGCCAAACACTGCAGATCTCTGAAGTGTTTGAAGATGGCCTGGCTATCTAAAATACATCTCTGTTTGACCTTGAAAACATAGCTAATATGTTTTCAGCTACAAGTTCAATTGTAATAGGTGACTAATTACTAACCTGCATTTCTTCTTATCCTATATAGTTGGTAATAATAACTTTCAAGGGCCAAATGGCTAAGCAACTATAACTGCTTCTGAGTGGTTATTTGGGAACTGGTGGGCAAGACAGAAAACATCCAACTACACTGAACAATACTCATTTCCCCCACTCTGTAACCTTAGCAAAATACCATGATATCTTGCCTGGGCTGCTGCTATAAGCTAATAGTTGGATACATCTCCAACTTGGCATCTTAAATCTGCTATGGTACTGTGACAATGTCATGTACACGTGTGATATCTCTCCCTCTGAAAACACATCCGTGCACACTCACAAACACATATATGTGCACAATTTTTAGGTGATCTAATCATCAAGCCAACATTTCTCCACATGCCAAGGTCACATGATTAGGCCACTTGTGTGTGTGTGTGTGTGTGTGTGTGTGTGTGTGTGTGTGTGTGTGTGTGTGCGCATGCGCCCACCTCTCTCCAGTTCTGCATAACATGTCCCTCTCTCTTTTTACCAGCTATACTGTCTTTCTTAGTTCTTTTTGAAATATCCCCCTTCCTTGTTACTATGGAGACTGTCAAGCACAATTTTCTCAAAAGAACAAGATTATTGGGAAGGGGAGACGGCTAAGTGGGTAGAAGAACTACCAGGCAATCCTGCCAACCTGTGTTTGTACCCTGAAGTCCACATTAAGGCTGGGTGCAGTCCAGCCAGTGTGGAGTAAGCCGTGCAACAGTAAAACAAGACAGGTCCAGCCTCAGCTAGTTGGAAGTCAAGAACTGATTCCAAGAAATTGTCTTCTGACCTTCACACTCATGGCACATGTATATTCACACTCACACGTACACCCCAAATAAATTAATTTTAAAAGGGAACAGGTTGTTGTCTATAAAGAAAGTAAACAAATGCAAATATTATTAATTGATTGATTTAATGAGAGAATCAAGATGGAAAAGCTGGCTTTAAGAAAAATAATGCTGGATTACCAGTGCCAGTTCAGACACAAGTGGCAATTGTGTACAGTGTGATGATAAGATTGCAATCTTAAGTTAGTTTTCCTAACAGAAGTAATTTTCATCCCTTCTGAACAAAAACATTGCTGTGGTAATTGTGACTCTCTAGAATGCATTATCCTAATTGATAATAAAGAATATGGCAAATGAAGGCAGCATCTTCTAGAACACAATCTGGCAAGCTATGGCTCACAGGCCAATTACAGCTTATGGCTTCTTACCATGTATAGCTGGAGAGCAAAGACTTTTAAAATACATTTTGAGTTCTAGAAGCAATCCTCTAAAACAGCAAAGAAACAATATAAGCCAGGCATTATGCATGGACCAAAGTTTTAAAAGATTTCTTTCTTTCTTTCTTTTTTTAATTATGTGAGTGGTGGTGTGTGTGTGTGTGTGTGTGTGTGTGTGTGTGTGTGTGTGTGTAACTCAAAACTCATAGGTATTGTGTCCCTCTGGAGTTGAAGTCATAGGCAGCTGTGAGCCTCCTGTCATGCATATTGGATATTGAACTCAGGTTCTCTGCAAGAGCAGTGTGAATTCTTAACTTTGAGCCATTTCTAGCTCCAGTATGGCCCAAATTTTAAAAGTATAGATTAAAATGTTGTCTTACTTAGGGTTTCTATTGCTGTGAAGAGACACCATGACCAGGGCAACTCTTATAAAGGAATAAATTTAAATGGGAGCTGGGTTACAGTTGCAGAGGTTTAGTCCATTATCATCATGACAAGAAGCAAGGCAGCATGCAGGCAGACATGGTGCTGCAGAGGTAGCTGAGAGTTTTGAACCTCAGGCAACAGGAAGTAGACTATCTTCCATACTGGGCATAGCTTGAGCATATGAGACCTCAAATCCTGCCCCTAGAGTGACACACCTCCTCCAACAAGGCCACATCTTCTAACAGTGCCACTCCCTGTGGGCCTAGCATTTAAAAACATGACTCTATGGGGCCAATTCTATTCAAACTATCACAAATGTCTTTCTAGTTCTAATTTTGTCATAGAGTTTTGTTTGTTTTGGTGGTGAATAAGTGTAAATTTAATGTGAATCCCCACAGCTTCTGTTTTGAATGCCAGTTCCAACTGTATATAAGTTCATTAAGTTTATAGACCTTGTATCTGGCTAATTTTGGTGGGTGATATTCTTATTTATTTCCAAGCTTTTTAAAAATAAATAAATAAAAGAAATAATATATAAAATTATAAAAAATAAAAAGAAAAAAAATATTTTTTTAAGAAATAATATATTATGTATAAAATGTATTTATATTAGAATAAAAATAAAAAAGAAGTAAAGAAAAACAATTTAAAATAACTATAATCAAAGCCATTATAGAAAAGTTTGCCATTGCCTTGAGAATTAGGTAGTACTTAGCTGAGAACCTGTTAGGCATCTCTTCACTGAGACATCAAAGACTAGCAGCTGGGGCACAGAAATAGCTCAGTGCTTATGAGCACTTGCTGCTTTTGAGGAGGACCTGGGTTTGGTTCCTGCATCTATGTAATTAGGTCACTGTGAATCCCCCTCGCTCCATCTCTAAGTCACATGACCCCCCATCTTTTCACCAATATTACTGTCTTTCTCAGTTCCTTGTGCAAAACAACACCCCCTGGTCTGGGCATGGCGACATACACCCTTAATCCCAGTACTCTGTGGCATACATCTTTAACCCCTGTCAGGAGGTACAGACAGGCAGATCTCTGTGGGTTCCAGGCGAGCGTGGTCTATATAGTAAGTTTCAGGCCAGTCAGGGCTATGTAGAGAGACCCTGTCTCAAAAATCCAACAAAAGAAACAATAACAAAATGTCACCCCTGCCCCTATTTCTGTGGAGCTTGTTCAGCACATCGTTTTCCCCCAAATAAAACAAAAGAAAAAGGCAGGGTTGTTGGAATGGGAAGATGGTTCAGTGGGTACAGTACTCACCACCAGGCAAGCCTGACAGCCTGAGTCCTAGTCCTGAAACCCACATGGCAACTCACAAGCTCCCACAGCTCTGGTCAGGGAATTTGATGCCCTCTTCCATGCTTAGTAGGTGCCATATGTGAGCATAAAACACATGCATATGTATATACATATATATACACATAAAATAAACCACATTTTTTTGGGGAACTCACTCTGTAGACTAGGTTGGCATCAAAGTTACAGAGATCTGCCTGTCTCTGCTTCTCCAGACCTAGGATTAAATGTGTGTGCCATCACCAACCAGCTAATAAAACAACAACAACAACAAAACAAAACTAGTAGCTGTTTTTTATCTTGTTAACAGACGTGGGGATCCTTAGAACTAGGCACTGTCATTCTAGTCTTTCTGTATATTCATTCTTCCCTTCCTTGCTACACTGAGTTGTTTTTTTTTTTTTTTCCTTTGAAAGTTTCAGCTCTGAAGTCATCTCCTCTGAGAGACTTCACAGCTCTGTTGGTGGGACTGTTGCTGACTGTGGTGGTAATGACAATGTCCCCTATCTTCTGTTGTGTTTCCCATGTCTAGAATGGTACCCAGATGGCAGTAGGCTGAGACTCAATAAGTAAGTATAAAATGGACAAATGTGTGATGGTTGAACAGAGATTCTGTTTCCACCTGGTCCCACAGCTGTTTAGCCCCAAATAAATACACAGAGACTTATATTAATTATAAACTCTTTGGCTTATATCTTAGGCTTTTTACTGGCTAGCTCTCTCTTAATTATTAACCCATTTCTATTAAACTGTGTATCTCCATGTGGTTTACCAGAGAATGTTCCATCATGTTGCTCTTTCAGTGACTACTCATGGCATCTCTGTGGTGGCCTCTTCTCAGAATTCTCCTAGTCTAGCAGCCCTGCTATCTTCCAGCCTGGCTACTGGCCAATCAGTGTTTTATTCATCAACCAAAAAGAGAAACATATATACAGAAGGACATCCCCCATCAGATGGTCTTCTGGAGCAAGATAATATCCTCTTATATAACTTCATTGAGTGTGTTAGTGAGCAGGACACCAGCGCTTAGTCTTAGAACCTTTAGCAATCATGGACATGGTCTGATGGGCTTTAGAGACTATTAAGCCAGATGTGGTCCCACACTCCTTTAACACCTTTAATCTCAGAATTGGGGAGGCAGAGGCAGGCATATCTCTGTGAGTTCAAGGCCAACCTGGCCTACAGAGTGAGTTGAAAACAGCCAGAACTACACATATAAACCCTGTCTCAAGAAAGAAAGAAGAAAGAAAGAAAGAAAGAAAGTAGATAATTAGATGTAAAGGAAGCCATGAAACAATGAAAATAGTCCCCACTTTCCCAGCCATCTTGGCAGAAGCTTAGTCAATATCCTAGTTTTCCTTTCCTGATAAAACATTCCGACCAGAAACAGATTGAGGGGATACCTTACACTTCCGGCTCACAGTCCATCTGTGACTGAAGGAAGTCAGGCTAGAACTTAACCACAGAGGGATACTGCCCTCGGACTCACTCCCTCTCCCTAGCATCTCTGCAGCTAGGTTTCTTATCCAGTCCAGGACCCTTGTCTGGGCACTAGGCCCCCAGACACGCCAGCAGCCCAATCTGATGGAGACAATCATCCAACTATAACACCCTTAGATCAGACTGACAGCTGAACTAACTAGCTAGAAGAGACAACTGACCTTGACCTACTGAACATCACAGATGGCTGAAGGTGCTGGTGTTCATGTGGAGGAGTTCATGGTCCATCTTATCACTGCTCGTACCTTGTAAAGGGTTGCATAGGGATTAAGACTAAAACAGCACACATTAATACAGAGCCTCCCATGAGATTCTCAGCAGTGAGCAGAGTGCCTGTGCTCACCAAGTGTGAGGTTGGTGCTTGTTCAGAAGGCTCTTCAGTTTCCAATATACAGTCCACAGGACAGTGATGAGATCCCATCACACAGCACACATGCAGGGTGCCAGTATGCCAGTCCAAAGCATAACTGCCCGGCAACACAGCGAGCACTCCAATACCTGAGGCATGGGCATGACTCCTCTCATACTTAGCAGGCCTAGCTAAATGGTGAGACAGTCACACCGGGATCTTGAGTTTAACCATATTTTGACTTCGGAGCTTCAGATTTCCAGAGATGAAAAAAGAAATCACTGCCTTGCATCGCTGTGATTTTCATGGACAGAGTAACGTTGGTACAATAGAAGCTTTGGTCAGTAGCCATCAGACCTTCTCTCTGAGAGAGCTGCCCAGGGATGCAGTTAGCATTATTGTAAAGACAAAGGGAGAACAGACTTCACCATACTTTTCATGGGAAAATTCATAATAAAGTGAATTTCATAGATTAGATCAATTCCTCTTAGATGGATCACAAATTCTGAGTATTGAGAATGAAATTAATAACCCTGAGATTATCTTTATGCCTAGGCTGATCGAAAAGTTAAATGTTTATTCAATATGCACAATATGCTGCATTGTGAATAAAATGATACAGTATGTTTGGAGAAGTACAACTGCAGAATATGAACATGTATGTTACATGTTTCCCTATACCCCTTCTCTTTGTGTGTTTTTGAGACAGGATTTCTCTATGTGTCCTTGGCTGTCCTGGAACTAACTCTGTAGACCTAGCTGGCCTAGAACTCACAGAGATCCACCTGCCTCTGCCTCCTGAGTGCTGGGATTAAAGACATACAACACTACTATTTCCCTGGGGGAAAACTATTTCTTGATGTTTCTTGACTATCTCCAGCTTGTTTCTGCCTCTTAGACTCAGCCTGAGACTAGAAATTTAAATTATAGTACAGGGGATGGAGAGATGGCTCAGAGAGCACCAGGGTTCAGCTTCTAGCACCCACAGAGGGCAGCTCCCAGCTGCTTGTAACTTCACTTCATGGGACCCCACCACCACCATTCGAGCACACACACACACACACACACACACACACACACACACACAACACACACACACACACACAGAGAGAGAGAGAGAGAGAGAGAGAGAGAGAGAGAGAGAGACAGAGAGAGAGACAGAGAGACAGAGAGACAGAGAGACAGAGAGACAGAGAGACAGAGAGAGAGCTATCTTTGGGCCAAAAAGACACATCTGCTCAGTGTTTGAGAGTACTTGCTGTTCTTCCAGAGGACCCAAGTTTGGTTCCCAGCACCTGTATCAGGTGGCTTGTTATTGAGTTCCAGCTAATCACCTTGTTACTTGAGTTCCAGCTAATCTAACAACCTTTTGGTGGGCACTGATAAATAAAAATAACTCTTTAGATCAAATCTTCAGAAATATAAGTGCAGTGCACTGTAACATATTGCTCTCCTTACTCAGTTTTGACTATTTGCTGGTCCCTGGACAGCTCACACCATTGGGAAGGGTAGAAAGAGCTCAAGGGATCAGGAAGCAGAGGAAAGGGCCATCAGCCAGCTGTGAGTGGCATTAACTGAGTGTTGCACATACACATCCGTGTCTTCTCTGAGTGTGTAAAAGCACACGAGCAAGGACAAGCCCGTGTTCCCTGCCCAGTGCCAGGCCTATGTGATGGACTGTGGAGAGAGGTTGGGACCAATGCCGACATGCAACCTGACTCACGGTTCTGATCACTGTTGGGTGATCTTTGACATATTTCTTAACTTATTTGTAGCTTGGTTTCCTTATCTCATGGCTATACTGTAGAATAATATGTCTACCCCAGGGAGTAATTTTAAGTAATGAATGAGTTCATGCATAAAGTAGCTTGTAAAATTGGTGCCTATGTAAGTGAGAGGAAGGAGGAAATTCTAGAAGTCCAAATATACCCAAGCAATGATTGGTCAGCTTTGTTTTAGCAGTGAGGCTGAACCAGGGAAAATATTGTTGGAGCTTCTAGGGAGGAGGCATTTGAAACTCCCTAAGTAAAGTTCTTGGGTTCTTCTATACATACCTTCTAGAACTTTCCTTCACTCTGGTGTGTGTTCTGAAAAGGATGGTGTGTGGGGCTGGAAGAGGGAAAGAGGGAGGATGAGGAAGGGAGGAAGAGAGGGAAAGGGAGAAGGAAGGGTAAAAGGAGGGAGAGGGGGAGAGGGGAAGGAGGAGGGGGAGGAGACTGAGAGGGAGGAGAGGGGAGAGGGGAAGAGGGAGGTGAGAGACACAGAGAGAGACAGAGAGGAGAGAGAGAGAGAGAGAGAGAGAGAGAGAGAGAGAGAGAGAGAGAGAGGAGTGTTTCTGAGACACTTGATTTAATCTGGGTTGTGGCCTTGTAACAATGATCTCAGTGAAAGGAGACTTGTGTCCTGGTCTGCCCCTCACCAGGCAGAGTCCTAATGGGGGAGGCATTGTTCCCGTGGGTCCATCTGGGAAGCTATTATTTTGCTCAGTAGTACCTGGATGTTATGAGAAACATATTGACCAGCCAACCATGAGCAATATATCAAGATTTATCATCACTTGGAGTAAAATTTGACCCCAATTTAACCTCTATTAATATTTATTTCTCAGATCAATAAATCTAGAATTTGTCTTAGTAAAAGTCAATGTCAGTTGAATTCTGTCTATTAATCTTAGAAAGCACATACAAAAAGGAAGCTACCATTTGGAAATATTAAAAAATGAAATAAGAAAGCCACACACAAAATCCCCAGGAACCAAAACCAAAACCTGACTTTAAAACACATGGACCTTTTCTCTTTTGATTACTGAGTTACAGGGAGGCAGAAGCCCAGGTACATTCAAGATTTTACCTCACCCATAATCCACCATCATGGCCCAGAAGGCAAGGAGGTGTCATGGATGTAGTCAATACTCTACAAGAGGTGCTGAAGACTGCCTTCATCCATGATGGTCTAGCATGTGGCAAATGAGGAGCTGCCAAAACCTTAGACAAGTGCCAGGCCCATCTTTGTGTGCTTTCATTCAACTGTGATGAGCTTATATATGTCAAGTTGATGGAGGCGCTTTGTGCTGAGCACCAAAGTCAACCTGATTACGGTTGATGACAACAGGAAACTAGAGGAGTGGCTAGGCCTCTGTGAAGTTGATCCAGAGGGGAAGCCACATAAAGTGGTTGATAGTAGTTGTGTAGTGGTAAGGACTATGATAAAGACGCTCAGGCAAAGGATGTCATCCAGGAACACTTCAAACATAATAAATAAATAAATAAATAAATAAATAAATAAATAAATAAATATTTTTGGCTCATTAAAAAATGGAAAAAAAAAAGAATAGTTAGCCTCAAACATAATTTGTCTTCACTCCCCAGTTAACAGTCTCAGTGAAGTGAAACTTTACTATCCAGAAAAAACCAAACCAAAACAAACAAACAAACAAACAAACAAACAAAGGAATGGGGCTACAGTCCAGGATCAGTTGATTTCAAGTCCATTTGTTTGACTTCTCTGACCATCTGCTTCCGAAGACCTGCATTTCTTTCTTTATTATTCTGTTGGCTTAGGACTGTAACTCACTGATAGGATACTTTCCCAGAATGTGCAAGGCCTGAGATGGATCCCTGAGACATAGAAGATGGGGAGAAAGGGGGGAGGGAAGGAGAGAGAGAGGGAGGGAGTTTGGGGGAAAGGGAGAAGTGAGAGGTGAGAGGTGAGAGGCGGCAGGGAGGAGGGATGGGAGGACATGCAGCTATAGGGCTTTAATTTTGCCTACAGAATTTCTACCTAAGAATTTCAGTCTGCCATACATTTTTCTGGCCTTAACAGAAAGAAACTTACTATGTTACGTTTTTAGAACCCCATAAAATGTGATATTAAGTGTTGATTAGTCCATCCAGCATATGCACCTTCTATCTTTTCTTCACACTGCCTTGTTCCCTCATAATGCATTGTGTGGGAGGGTAGCTAGTCACAACCGTCATGTGTTTAGCACATCCGTTTTAGACATCTTTATCACCTGCACCTACTACCTCTCTTCCCATGCTCCTTCACGATAAACTTAACTGCCCTGCGTCTTGATCTCTCTCTCTCTCTCTCTCTCTCTCTCTCTCTCTCTCTCTGTGTGTGTGTGTGTGTGTGTGCTTGTGTATGCATACTCTATAATAATAGAATATTTTCTATTGAGTATTATCTAAAGAGGTTCATCTACCTCAAGGTTATGGTAGGTGGAGGATCCAAACAGCACAGTGCTTGCATCTAACCAAGACCTCTTGTTGCATGAAAATATGGCAAAGGTGTTGGCAGAGGGGAGAGAGGGAAGGAGGGAGAGAGGGAGGGAGGGAGAGAGGGAGAGAGGGGGAGAGAGAGAGAGAGAGAGAGAGAGAGAGAGAGAGAGAGAGAGAGAGAGAGAGAGAGAGAGAGCTCCATACAGGAAAGAAGCTTTTTTTTTTCTTGAACAACTTGCATTTGGAGAAACTAACCTATCCTTGAGGATATACATCAATCCCTTCTGAGGATTTAAAATGCTACTGCAATATTAACTGTGGGTTAAACATCAATAGATAGGGACAAGTGATATTGAGATCACAAGCTTTGGGTACACCCTTCTTTCAGGTATTTCAGTGTCATCAAATTAGGTGTCTTGATGCCTAATTTATACCTAGCCATGCTAAGATACTCTTTGAGGCTGAACTGACATGCGGAGTTGGTAAAACACATTGTAGGTATAAGGCACCAGATAATAAAGAGAACTTTTAATATTTTTTTTATTCTTTAGGCTTAATCAATATATGCCAGCGTTGGCACCCAGAATCTTCCATCTGCAGCTAGACACATTATTCACTGTCCCATTCCCTTCCTGCTTGAGCTAGCATCTAATAGCCAGTGCACATCAGCACTTTCAAGGCCTGGCTGTTTATGTGAGTCAGGTACACAAATGGGATTGAGGACAGGCTTCCCTGACCACTCACTCTCCAAATCAGCCCCTCCCACTTCAGCTTCTCATTAATCCATTTACTTTATGGTGGCTATAATAGTCCCCTATTATTTCGTTTAACCAGTTCACCGGGTCATGTGACAGGGACCTGCACAATGCGTCTTCCATCTCTACATTCCTGGGGCCCCACGCTTATTTTGTTCTCCAGTAAATATTTATTGATTTATTTGTTGCATAAATACACAAATGCAGGGATGCATATGAAAGGACACATGGAAGACTGAATTCCAGTTCTTATTTTTCCCCCTTCTGTAAATTCTTTGCTGTGTGACTTGAAGTCTTGTGACCTGCTTCGCAGAAGTGAGGAGGGCTCTGTTGGCTGAAGCTGGGCTCTAGGAAGCTGCTGTGTTCTCTCATGTGTCCTTTCACCTCCTGTGGTGAGAGCCACCCTCCTGGGCCAACTCTGGAGACTCTGGAGAGTACTGGGATTTGCAGTCCTTTAGTCTATATGGTTGGGTCTCAGTCATGAGAAGCATGAGTCAGTTTTCAGCCTGGGGTGTGTGTGGTTTACCGCATGGAGTAATGAGGCAACAGACAAAGTCAACAGTGGTGGCGACAGGTGACAGGTAGCAGGTTGAGCTGTAGGAATGTGGATCAAGCAGGCAGTTCTATGTGCCTGAGTTTCCAAGACTCAGATTTTCCAGGTTGTTTGGGCAGGGCATAGAATTAGGAATCCTGGGAGCAATTGGCGAAAGTTCTGCTTCCATTATTTCGCCCCTCCCTCCCATCTCTGTCCTTCACACAACAGACGCCTCATGGTGGATATGACTCCAGCGACTCCCAGAGTTTTGCTGGGAGCCTCCTTTGCCCGTGATGGAAGCCATAAGTCACCGGGGCTGAAGGAGAACAAGTCACGCCTCACTGTTTGCGTTTGCTGTCTCCATTCCCGCCATTTATGAGAGGAAGCCAAGTTAATTCGACATTTATTCATCCTCTGTAATGAACTTGTGAAGAATTGTGTGGATCGCTTCCCGCAGGCTCCCAGAACATCATTTTCTAAATGTGCTTTTTTTCTAATCACCTAAAATGTTTATCTGCCCTGAGGTTTCAAGACAGAAGACTCAGTGTTCCAAGCACTATGCAGAATCCATAATAAATTCACTATTAATTGGAGCAGCAGGAAAGTCAATTACAGAAAAATACCCAATCTTTTTATCAACCTACTCATATTTCTTATTATCTGGCATGCCACGTTTGTTTTTCCAACACAAATAATGTTAGCACTTATGCATTTAATTTACTTCTCTTGGAATCTCTTTTTGGTTTGGTTCTTTCTTAATGCAGTTAAAAAAAACATTTCCGGCTTCTATTTAAATGGTGGCATTAAAAAATTTTAGAACATTATAATTTGACTATGTTGCTATGACAATAGTGAGGCTTTCCAGATGATTATCCAGCTGTCTGAGTTCCAGAGCTAAGACTGTAGGAAGTCAGTCAGTGACAGAGAGACTTCTGCAGGACCCAACATGAAGGCAACTCATCGTATCTTAGAAAGTGATGCTTATCTGGGTGATGAGGTTAGACTGCCCTGAAAATCAGGGCTCAACCCAGAAAAAGAAAGACCTTCTATGCGATAGTGTAACACAGAGATGTCACCAAACAATATTGGGCTATGCCTGTCCAGTTACAGCTAAAGTCCCAGGCTTAACTCTCATTGGCTTGTGCTAGGTCACATGATCACCTTTGAGCTAATCAGAACAGGCAAAAGGATGGCTAACTTTGATCAGTCTCAGACTTTAGGCTTTGTTTTTGTTTTCCCGTGGAAAAAGAGGTAAGATGGGTCTCACTTTTGTTATATAGAAGGAAAATAAGTTTCTCCTAAAGAACTTGCCCATTCCACCAGAACTGGACAGACAAAATGGCTATAAATCCCACCCCCCCTCTCTCTCTCTCTCTGTCTCTCTGTCTCTCTCTGTCTCTCTCTCTCTCTCTCTCTCTCTCTCTCTCTCGTGTGTGTGTGTGTGTGTGTGTGTGTGTGTGTGTGGTGTGTGTGTGTGGAAGAGAGAGAGAGAGAGAGAGAGAGAGAGAGAGAGAGAGAGAGAACTAAACAAATAAACAAAGTATGTATCTCTAGTTGAAAATTTCTGGCCTACAATAGGTTTAATTTTTGATTATGAAATCATTCTCTGTGAAGTGGTCTGAATGTATTTGACAACTCAAAATTCCAGGTTTGAAATCCTATCCCCAAGGTGATGGCGTTAGGAATTGAGACACCTGGCAGATGACACAGAAGTCACAGGGACAGTTTATTCGTGAACGAAAGGTGTGGTACTATTGAAGGACCTGAGGACTACCCCTGGTCTTTTTTACCAAGTGAGTGCATGGAGAGAGAGCTGTATCAGTCGAGAAAATGGACAACAAATCTGCCTTGAACTTGGTAGCCCTACAACCGTGGGACACGGGTTTCTATTGTGCATAAGCCAGCCAGCTTGTGTTATTTTGTAAAAGCAGCTGGATGGATTTAGACATTTCATCACAGACTGTTGGATCTAGAGCTTTGCCCTGTCCTCATCATGTCCACTTCCTGTCTCTTGACCTAATGTTTGATAAATGTGATTTACTTTGGCCTCCTGGACATCAGAGGGTGGTGGATCAGGGTGCAAGTTTAAAAAGTGCTGATGTATTTGGGCTTATCTTGCGACTTTTGCTACTGCCATGAGAAGAATGTGTTGTGGGAATCTGCTGGCCACAAACATGGGAAGCATACCTGAATATGAATTGTCACCTGGGCCTAGTCTGGCTGAGTTCAAATTGCCTGAGCTGGCTCGAACCACAGATACATAGATGAAAAGTGAAGCTTGTTGCTAAGGCTCAGCAAGAATTTTTTTTTCTTATGATAAAGCTGTGACATTTCTCTCTCCAGTCTAACTCTGGACAGATTAACTGGCAATGGGTATGTACCTGAGAGTCCATTAGCTGCATTTCCAAGAAAGCTATCCATGTTTTCTCTTGGGTCTGTCTGGACACCATCTGTGAAGTGAATAAAAATGATTTCTAATTTGGTTGAGTAATTTCCCACCATAATTCCCCCAAATTAGATTTTATTTCTATTGTCCCCCTTTTTAATAAACTTTCTCCCAAACTCTAAGAGTTTGTAATTTGTGTCCCCAAGTGTGTGACATTGAACAGGATGCTATAAATATTCTACCACTCTGAGCATGCTCAATAAGAATTACAACTCTATTATTATGACTACACTTAGCATCTACAAATTTGCCTGTAAATGGAGATTTATCGGGAGTTTCAGTTTCTCAGTGACAGAACAATATTAATGTCTTCACAAGGGCAAGCAAGTTAATCCAGTCTTTCTATATGCTTAGAGACGTTAACGCTCTCCAGTTTGGGCAGCTGTTTTTTTACATACAGTAGCTTCTCTGTTATACTCAAGGGCTGGGAGGAGGGGTGGTATTTGTGTATCATTTTTGTGGTATTACACAGGATTTGAGATTGCAGAGATAAAACATGGGGGCCGACCTTACATTTATCCTGAGCTGTAGACATTCAAAGAATGCATTAAACAGGGGCCAAAGCCTGTTCCCTGCAGGAGTATCCATGGTGACTCCTTGAAGAAGGCACATAGTAGTAGAGGGGCCTCAGTGACTCAATCCACCTAGGTTTTATTCTTATAATTCGTTTGAATCATATTAATTTATCAAGAGACCCTTACTCAAGGTCTGTACTAAACTGAGCAAGGTTTAAATAGTGCAGGCTCAGGCTCGACAGGGCTAACATTCTACCGAAGTGTTTTGAGGTTGTCTAGTTATTCTTTGAAGGTGGAAATGTAAGTTCCAGAATTTCTGATAGATGTAGGAGAGGACTTACTTAACCTTAGTAGACAGCTTGAGAAGTTCTTTCTGAGGAAGATATGATGGAGGTGAGTTCAGGGGAGCAGGTATGGGACAACCCTCTGCTTTAAGCTTCAGAATAGAGCAGGCTGGTGGCCACAGGTCTTGTGTTGGGATGCAGCATATTACACTGTAGAATCAGAAAGGACTGTGGCAGTGGTGGGGAGATGCAATACACAAGTGTTCTTAGATGTGCCTGCAGAAGAAGGTAGAGACCATAAGAGACCATATATCTAGGATAAGTTAGGGAGTTGTTGTTAATTCTAAAGGCAGTTAGAAGTCATTGCATAGGGTTGAGTAGGGCTGGGGTATGTGAAGGACCTGCTATTTGAATGTCATTGGCTTTTATAAGGATACATGGTCTGTGGGTATAAGGCAACCTACCCCTCGGATTGAAAGAGTGCAGTATAATATTTCCATTTTCCCATTCTGTTTTGCCATGGGTTGATTGTTTTTCCCCTTCAAAATCCCTGTTGAGATGCAATTGCCATTGTAACAGTGCTGAAAGATGAGACTTAGTAGGAATTGTTGATGCATGGCTGTAATCTCAGCACTTAGGCAGATCACAAGTTCTGCCATGAGAAGATGCAGTAAGAAGATTCCTCCAGGGCATTGGTATCGGTCTTCCCAGCCTTCAGAACTGACAGTCCATATGGTCATTAGAAGTTATATAGGCACAAAATGGTCAGGGATGTTTTTAATACCACGAAGATGGATTCTCCCATTTGTGGCACATGCTGTTTCTCCGTATTGGTAGTTTGTGTCTTTATCTGTTTGTGGGTTATTCTGAGGTCAATTTTAGTAGGGTACCCATGAGAGTACCAGTTCAGTTCCATGGATTGTGAAAGGGTTTCTATTAGTATTGATCTGTAAGTGTGATACCTCTGCATGGTATTTATTAGTAAGAGTTTTCGAAGGGTACAAGAGATAAGAGCCCTGTTCCCAACCTAAGGTCAGAACTGACATACATAAGCAGAGACTTCATACAAATCAGGATTGGCTTTACTGTTGTTAAAGGAGAGTTTGACTAGCATGTTCAGACACATGAATACCAGAGCAAAAGCCTTCCTGTTTTCAAACCTGAAAATTAGAATTATCCATTTCTGATGATGTCAAAGAAGGCTAGAGCTCATACTTTATGTTGGGTAGAGTTTCACTGCTGAACCATGTAGGTTTAGATCATGGAGACCATTCTCTTAACAAGAAGAATGGAGAACTAAGGACTACAGTGATAGTCCAAAGTGTGCTGGGACCATTAGGAGAGAATGCAGAGTGTTTCTTGAAGGGAGTGAAATTTGAATGAACCTTGAATGACAGACTTCTTACTCAAAAACTATTGATTGCTTACTATGGAGTAGGCTCTACTATTGAGGATGACTGTGACTTGAGAGAGAGAAATGATGGCATTCTGTAATGAGACTCAATTTTAGACAACAACACAGAGACTTTTTTGGCACAGAGAGAATGACTAACTAATTGCTAAGCTTGTGGGTGCTCCACTGGCATCACCATGACAGTCACCACTCCTGCTAAGGATTCTTGTTAGTGTTATCCCTCTTGTGGCAGGAGCAGCTGAGCCACAGTCCAGAATTGACAGTAAGTGCTGGGCATTCAACATCTGCAGGACCAGTCTTCTTCCAGTGATGGGCAAAAGCCAGTTCATACTCTGGTTTTTTTGCTCCTTACATGATCCAACTTGGAATTAAGTTTTTCCATGTGGAGAATGAATACCTTTGCCCATGTGAAAACCGGATACCCCTCTTCTCTATGGGCATTTCTTGACAGTGCTTCTCAAATCGTCTCACATCTTATTTGTACCTCAAGATCTTCCTTTGGTAAGGTAGTTCTCCAGCTTTTCACTACTTAGAGAAAGGCACTTAAGTTAATGATGTACAAACATAATTAAACATTACACTAAATTATATTCCCAAATGTTTATTCATAAGGTCAAACCAGCTACCAGATATTGTTGAGCATTCATTACTCCTGAGCAATGTGGGGCATTGTGTTAAGCATTTAACAACATCACATGCTACACACTGAAGGTGCTCGTGGGCTATTACTTCACCAGGAATGTGACTCACGACACTATATTTACTGTAATAGGCTTGTTTTTTTGTTTTTAAAATGGATTTGTCTTTCCTCTATCACAAGTGTTCTAATATGTTTATAACATGTTGCAATGTTGACTCAGCTGCTGTTAAATGCCAAATGCCATACGCCATCATGGGGTGCTTATCTTAAGCCCAAAGGGCTTGTCCAGTTATAGCAAATGTATCATGCTGATGTTGACAACCCTTGCCATTCTCAGGTCATGGCTTGGGCAATCATGAGGACTATTTAGTCAGAGATCACTGTGCTTTTGAAGAACAGGTCAGGGTTGCTATCTTAGCTCAGTGTTCTCTTGGATAATAGTCCAGTCTCTGTTCCCATATTGTTATTCTTCACATGTGCACTCACATGTGCCTAGCAATACTCAGTAGTATGTGCTTTCCTCTTTCTATGGATGCGTTTAACTGCACAAGATAATAAATTCCACCAAGACATCTTCATACATGTTATATAATGTACTTCAATCACATTCACCTCCCATTATCTTATCTTGTCCTCCTCCCCCCTTCTGCTGGTCCCCTTCCACCTTTATGAATTCCAATTATATATATGTATCTATGTGTGTATCTAAAACCACTGGATTGTGTGTGTGAGGCCAAACATGAGATATTTGCTGTCTTAATGGTGACCATTCTCACTTGGATGAAGCAGATTTGAAAAGGACCCAAATCCAAAACCCTAAGTAATGATGCTTGTTTTTCATATCCCTTCCCTGTCTTTGGCCATAGATAGACAGCATTGTTATGTAATTACAGTACAGATTTTCTATTCTATTCACTTCCACCTTTTTCCTTACCAGTATTTCCACTTTGTATGTGGCAAGTTTACTCAGTGCTTTCTCAATGTCAAGGTAGAACCCTGCCTCTGGGAGGGACTTAGATTATGCTGAAACCTCACTGGAGATGCAGAGAAAGCTCCTTTAACCTCTGTGTCTTCATCGCTTCTACTTCTGTCAAGAGTATGTACCTGGATATTGTCTCAAACAGGAGCAAGCCCCAGTAGAGCAGGCACATGGTCCTGGAAAGCTGTCATGTATTTGTTCATGATTTCTCCCAATGGATATCCACTGGGTATCTATCTGTATAAACTAGACAGTGGCCATGCTGCTTTCTGTAGAGAGAATGGAGGCTGGAGACATCCAATGATCAGGACCCAGGAAAAAGAAAAGATGAGGGACCACTAGAACAGGATGTGAGGAGTCACACCTTCCCACACAAGCAGTTAGGAATGTGAGGTACAGAGAAAGGATATTGGCTAAGAAAATTGAGAAGCAGAAAGATAGAGAGAAGTCTATGCAGATCGTAAAAAGGTGACCACCAACCATGAAGAGTACAGTGTAAACATAGATCCCAAGAAATACAGCAAAGAACAGCACAGGTCTCTTTTGAGCATGGTGCCTGGGAAGGTAACCACATATCCCAAACTCTTTGCATCTAGCTGCTGCCAGAGCCTCTGAGAAGGACTATGGACTTGAGCCAGCCTGCCTAGCTTTGAATCTCATGTGGGTACTAATGACTTCAGGTAAGCTACTTAACCTGTACAATTCTAGATCCATAAGACAGTGGTGCCCTATGAGAACTTAGTTCATGGAGATATACTAAGATGTACAGGAGTCCATTCCTAACATGCTGGTTAAGAACAGTGCCTGGCCCCAGATCTCTGCTGTATGTAATAGAGATTGTGAAAACATTTAATGACAATGACTTAATTCTTTCAGGATACATAAGCGCCATCATTTTTTTTTAGAGATTTACAAAGATGAAGGACCCCAGGGTCCCTTTTCTTACTAATTGTCTTCATATGGCTTCAGTGATGGCTTTCTTCCCCTGCCTTGGTTTCCCCACCTCCCTCCAACAACAGGTGCCTTCCCTTCATGCTTGCTGCTGGACAAGCCAAGCTGCAGCACTTTCTGGGGGCTGAGTTAGAGCCTCCATGCTTCCCTCTTTGCCTGCTCTGTGTTTTCATGCAATGACATTCAAAGAATCTTCCCAGTTCCCCTAAAACAGCTTCTAATAAGGTTCTATGACAGGGTAGTACTACAGAGAGCCTCTTCCAATCACAAAACCATATTTCAAACCTATCAGAAATGTGCTGGTGTGTGTGCGCTCGTGCTTGCTCATGTGACCTTTCATCCACCAGGTATAAGCCTCAGCGAGGGGCTTGGCCACCTCCTCAGCAGGACACTGTGCATTTTCAGTTGGTATCTGGCATATTGAGAAGCAGCTGGGGGTATTACCTTCGAAAGAATAATTAGGTTGAACTGTCTCCGAGCTGTTTCACAGATGTCATCCATTTGGGGTCCTTTAAGCAGGGCCGTGCCTTACTTCTCCAATCCCAGCTGAAGCGGTGCCAAGAACAGTTCTTTCTAAAGGATTCTCATCCCATATAGGGTGGGCCTTGAAGGCTGAAATCAACTGGTGCTGCCATTGTCTCCTCCTCTTCTTCCTGGAAGAAATGCCGTTGTATGTCAAACGTTGACTCCTGGTAAAGCAACACATGTAGTGTGTGCATGGAGACACAGACACTGCAGTGGAGGTATCACTAATGACACGAACAGTTTGTACTTGAAGAACAGGCTGAAGACGAGGCTCCCTGCCAGATGCTTCTATACCCCGGCCCCAGACAGATGGTTCTGTCTGGGTACTCCCCAGACTCCCCCAAAAGAATGCCTCTCCTTTCCCCTGCCTATACAACCCCCACCATGCAAGACCTCCCCCTGCTCCCTCAAGGCTTTGCTCACCTTCTTGAGGTGCAGTGTGCACCACCCACAATTTCTTTTCTTTTACAAATCCTCCCCCCAAGAGAAACTAGAAAGCAGAGTATTCTTTGCTGGCTTGGAACAAAACTGAAATTGAAAACTTGTTTCTCCTTTCCTCTCAACCCATCTCAAACACCCCCCCCACACACACACACATACTTGCACACACCCACACACCTGCTTGCTCCAGCTCTCACAATTGCTTCCCCCACCACACATATGCTTGCACGCTGAAACCTACCTCCAGCTCTCTGTCTACACTGTCCCCTTTCCTGCACGCATCGTCGCAGACGAATTTCATAAAAATGTCAGCTGTTAAGTTAACGTTATTTAAGGGGCTTTAGGTTTTAGTTCCTGAGTGCAACCTAAGCTGGATCCTCGAAGGCCTGACAAGAAGCCCAGCTTTATAAAACATGACCCACAGAGGCACTAAAGAAATAACCTGGCTCTGGGCTTCCAGGCCTCTCTCTATTTATCACTGAGGCAAAGATAAGGATCTGATTTAGAGTGAACCCTGCTGAGGGTCGAAAGGCACAAGCTGCAATATGATCTGCAGGGGAGGACTGATAACCCTAAACAATGTGAAGAAACCCTGTCAGATAAATAAAACAAACTGTTTGTCCATTAAATAGTGCTGTCAGTAAGAGAACAGGGAAGCCAAACACAGCTAAATCCAATTCCTTTATGACTGCACAAAGCCAGAAACATCTGAACCAAGCTGGGGAATGAGTTCCCTCAGAACAGGCTGGGGGCTGGGGAATTGGGGTTTTTGAAGGAGATCGCAGGTTTTGATCCGGGGCATGCCCTATGCCCTCTGTCATCTGTGGACTTTGGTGTTCTGCTCTGTGTAATGGCTTCTCATCCTGCTGGTTCAGCCCACCCTGCTGGCTTGTTGATGTGGACCCAGGAGATGACCCTGGCAAACGGATTCTGGAGAAATGTTGCTGTACAGGTGATCAGGCTGGTCACTGAAGGGCTTGCCAAGGACAGAACCAAAGGACAATCTGCCACTCAGCCTTGTCAGTCAGGCTGCCTCAAACTACAGAACACTGCTAAGTCTAAGTGTGTTCAAAGATCAATTTGAATGTGAAATCTCAAGAGTCCACATAGGAATGGGAGATTTCTAATATGTTCCATGTTGCCATAGTATGTTTTTAGAATTCCATGTGTGGTTAGTTGAAAGCTGTGTGTGTGTGTGTGTGTGTGTGTGTGTGTGTGTGTGTGTGTGTGTGTGTGTGTGTGTGTTTTAACTTATAGGCAGCAGTCCTGAGACTAGGGCAAGCAAGGTAGAATATTTTCTTGGAGTCACCATGTAACTGCTGTTCTTGCCTTGTAGAGCTTGGGAGTACAAGGGACAAGGAGACAACCATGCCTGTCTCTAAGCTCTCAGCCATACCTACGCACATCTGTTTCTGCCTTCCAACTTTGTGATGAAATCCTCACAGCATGTCACTGTACAAGACACAGAATCATCCCATGACAGATTCTCTGCCATTGGTGTCCTACAACTGTTCCTGCGATGTGTACCTCTGCACAGACAACTCTAATCTCTTTCTTTGCTAGTGTTTCTCAATAGCATTTGGACAGGGACTAAGTGTCAGTAGTTCTCTTGAGGCTTAAGCTAACCTAAACATGCTCTCATTGTTTAGCAAGACAATGACAGTATGAAGTGAATCCTTCCTGTCTATGCGAACCAGTCTATTCTGTGTTCTTGAGGAAAACCAACTGTGCAAGTGGTCAACATGGCTTTGAGAGGCGACCCAGTGGATATAACAAACTTGCCAACTGGAGCAGGCTATTCTAGAGGACTGTGGTTGATTCTCAGCACGGGCTCAGAGCCATCAGGGATGCTTGCTGAGCAGGAACTTACAGGGCCTTTTCTTGCAGTCCCAAGAGGGTATGACCCAGGGACATTTATTCCTATATATATATCATCACTAGTGAGTCTGGGCTAGCATCTATTTGCTGCTTTAACAAAAGTGTTAATTTTTGGTTCTTTTAAAGCCAGAGCCCTCAGACTTGCTTGCCAGACCTGTAAAACGTTTTGTCAATTGTGGCTCCTCAGGAACCCTCTAGAAGACAGACTGGGTTTGGATCTGGGCTTGAGTTTTGATGTGCCCATTGTGAGCATGGAAGTGGAGAAGGAGCCCTTGTCTCTGCTATGATCTGGAGAAGTAGTTCTTCTCTACACCTTACAAGTAGAAGTGACCATAATTTTAGATCCATGACAAGATTAGTCTTCTTCACAAAGGCTGTCACTGTAGATGTCTGCTGCAGACTCTGAAGGTGGCTGTTTGTTCAAGTTCATTTTGGGAAGGCGAGGAGGAATTATCAAATTATATGTTTTCCCCTGTATTTGATGTGTATAATTGAATTATTTGCCATCCTTCCCTGTCTCAGGTCAGAATCATGCTCTGTAGTTCCTTAGATTTGGGATGGTTCTTGGAAGAACTTTAGGTCCTATTGTCCATTCACTGGAGAAAAATTGTGTGTTAAGGATCAAGGATTAATTTTTACTGAAAAGCAGCTCCCGGGGATTGAGGAAGGAATAGAAGGAGGCTCAGAGAAAATGTTAAGTGGATTGACAATACAGAAATTTGAAATGTTTTTCCCAATAAAATTTTTACATCAGAATGTTGGATATACAGTCTTTAGTTCTGGCATAAATGGAATATTAACTTAATGGCTTACAGGTGGTAAGGCATGGCTTGGGGAGCATCTGTCTATGATCTTAGGCCTTGGGAGGTGATTCATGGACCCCACAAATCAAAGAGAAGACAGGGAAATATAGTAAGATCTGATCTCAAAAGAACAACAACAACAGCATACACGTGCAGGCATTTCTACAAACATACATAGAGAACTGTTTCTTCCTATTGAAGGGATTCCTTAAGTGAATGCATTTGTAAATTTTTAAGTGAATAAAAATGCAATGTAAGATAGTTATGAAAAAGTATTTTTAAAACAGGCACATATCCAGGCCAAGAGAGCACCACTCTACGTGGAGAGGGATCCCAAAGTTCATTTGTGTACTAGGGATAAACACTGATCCACTACCAGTGGCCCCATAGACCGTCCAGACCTCCAAACTGACCTCCTTCTTCAGGGGGTCTGGAGCAGTCATCAGTCTGGGGTCCATGAGCAACCCCTTGTTCAGGCTATCTGCCTCCATGGGGCTCTTCAGCCTGGTCACAATGCACCCACCCACACACACTCATCACTCCTCCCTCTCTGGAACTGGACTCCAGAGCCCAGCCTAGTATTCAGATGTGGGTATCTGCATCTGCCTCCACCAGCCACTGGAGGAAGGTACCAGGATGGCACATAAGGTAGTCATCAATCTCATAATTGGGAAAAGGGCACCCAAGGTAATCTCTTGACTATTGCCCAGATGGCTAGCCAGGGTCAACCTTGTAGATCTCTGGACACCTCCATAGTGCCAGAATTCTCTTTATACCTATAATGGCTATGGCTCCCTCTATTATGGTATCTCTTTTCTTGCTCTCCTCTATTCTTCCCCTGACTAGATCTTCCTGCTCCCACGTGTTCTCCTCTCCCCCCTCTTCTCCCTTTCTCTTTCTTCTAACTCTCTCTGCCCTCATCCCATGCTCCCCATTAGCTCAGGAGATCTTGTCCCTTTCCCCTTCTCCAGGGGACCATGTACGTCTCTCTTAGGGTCCTCATTGTTTCCTAGCTTCTCTGGCGGTGTGAATTGTAGGCTGCTACTTCCTTGCTCTAGATCTAAAATCCATATATGGATGAGTACATACCATTTTTGTCTGTTTGTGTCTGGGTTACCTTACTCAGGATGGTTTCTTCTAGTTCCATCAATTTGCCTGCGAATTTCAAGATTCCATTGTTTTTTTCTGCTGAGTAGTACTCCACTGTATAAATGTACCACATTTTCTCCATCCATTCTAGGCCCTGTTCCAAATGATGTCACAGACTTTGAAGATCCCCCATGGAGGGCCTCACCATCCCTGGGGAGCAGAGAGGGTTGGGATAGGGAGTCGGTAGGGGGCAGGGGAGGAGGGGAGGAGTGAGAGGGAACTGAGATTGACATGTAAAAGAAGCTTGTTTCTAAAAAAAACAAACAAACAAAAAAACAGGTACAAATCGACCAATAGGAGTGGAAATCCCAGGGATATAAATGACTTCTTGTCAGATCTAATCCACAGCTTTGGACGGCGATAGGCCCAGGAGTCTCTACTTCTTTGCCTTACCTTCCATGCTGACTCTACTTTTGATGGAAGTTCCCTCTCCAGTGTCATAACTCTCAACGTACATCCCACCAGCTGGACAACACTCATGTGCACCTATCATAGTTTTTATTGCTTATTTTGAGGCAAGAGTACCATCCCCATCTATGTATCATTATATAGTGTGTTGGTTACCTGTCCTGGTTCAGAAAAAATGGGCAGGAAGTAAAGACACCACCATATCCAAAGGCAGGGGAGATCAAGATTGTTAAAGACAATGTGGGGACCAATCCTTGTCAAGAATGAATTAAGGATCCTTTCTACAAATAGAGACAAGATGGATGTAGCAACGAAATCAGGTGCACTTTCTCTCTTCTGTCTCATATTCATACTCATCAAAACAGGAACTCAAAAGACTGAAATGAACACTCACCAAGAAGGAGATTGAGGACAAGGTCCCTCTGCACTTGGGAGAATTCTCACTTGATATTGTTTTTAGGACTGCTGGTTAAGTTTTGTTTTCCTTTAAGAACCTACAGTAACTCAGGCTGGCTAATAAAGTGTTTGCCTAGTACATTATGGAAGTCCTGGGAGACTATTGAATCAATTAGAATGATTTGTAATTAGCACACCAACCTAATGACAGGGTGTCTCTAAATTGCTTGAAAATAGTTTGGTCTTTTAAGGGACTTGCAATGTCCCTCTTATGAGCTCATTTATATTAGTGATGGTTTATTAGCTTTAAAAAAATTCTGAAAGATAAATTTTGTCCAAATTCTGAATGAAATGGTTTTAAATAATGGCTAAGTTGTTTTATTAGATAGAAAATTTCCCATCCATGTAGAAAATTATTCACAAAAGCCTCATAAATTGGACAACACAAAAAGCACCTTTGAAAATTCTAATTGACAGGAAGAAACAATGTCAGGTGCAGAAGTCCTGTCAAACGGAGGAGCCAGAAAGAATAGACCGGCCACCAAGGGTGCCATTGCCATAACCATAGAGATTATCCAAGTACACAGGGGTCTAAAATAATTTTTTACCTTTGTTCACCTCAGTTTAGGTTTATATTATATTTCAAAGACTATGGCCAAAAGCAACTTAGGGAGGAAAGGCTTTATTTCTACTACACTCTCAGGTAATAGTTCACCACAGAGGGAAGTCAGGGCAAGAACTCAAGTCAAGGACCTGGAGGTAGAAACTGAAACATGGATAAATGTTACTTACTAACATGTTCCCCATGGCTTGCTCAGCCCACCTTCTTACAGAACGCAGCATCACAAGCTATGGCCTCATTAAGCTGAGCCCTCTCATTTTAACCAATAACCAAGAAAACACCCTGAAAACTTGCCAACAAACATATCTTACAGAGATGTTTTCTCATTGAAGCTCCATTTTCCAAGATGATGCTCATTTGTGTCAAGTTGACAAAAAACCTAATCAGCACAATTGACCTCTTGTTAACCACACACACACACCCCACTAATAAACCAAAGCCTTTCCTTTCTTGATTATCCCCCACTATCTCATATTAATGCCAATTTCAAATTATTAAACACATTCTAACTTTTAAAAAGGCCCACAGTCTTTAAAAGTTCAGTCTCTTTAAAATATTTAAAGTCTCTCTAAAGAAGTCAAGTCTCTGAACTGTTGGTTTCTGTAAAATAAAACAAAGCTACATGCTTTTTATTCCAAGAGGGAATTTTATACCAAGGCATAACCACAATCAAATCAAACAAAACCAAAGTCCAACAGTGTAAAAAGCTTAGTGTGAAAATCTCAGACATCTGGGAGTCACTGACTGTCTTTCAGGCTCCAAAGATCTTGAGCAGCTCTATTCCTTGTTCTGCCGTCATAGCACACAGCTATTTTCATAGGTTCAGGCTATGGCTGCTACTGTCATTGGCAGTTGTCACGTGGTACTGGAACCTCTACTTTCTTGGGTCTCCATGGCAACTGGGATGTATCTTCACCAGTAGCCTCTCCTAGTTTCTCTTCAGGGACTCTGACCATACCACATGGTGTTGAGTCTCAGCTTCTCTCCATTATCCCTTCAAGCCTAGGGTTTCCCACTACAGTGAAGGCTGCACTTTCCCTAGAGGGTTTTCAAGCTTTAGCTGCTCTCTATGACTCTTCATGTCTTCAAAACTGGCACAACTTGGGAGATACTTACACATTACCAAGTCTGACTGCAACTATAGTCCCCTTTGGGCCACCGCCAATGATTGCTGCTCCTGAGGTAATACTACCCAGAATATTTCACCTCAGTGATGCTGGTCTTATCTTAACCACAGATAATTTCTCAACTCAAACTAACCAGTATATACATCCTAATAAAGAAAAGGTTTTGCTTCAGTAGTTATAGTTTCTTGTTAGTCATAGCCAATTCTTTAGCCATAGATGATCAGAACCACAAATTTTTCCTAAATTAATGTATCACATGAACAGTCCAAATAGAGTCTTTACAGGATGGTCAAACTTCCTCTGAACCATCACATGTCAAGAATCCGTCATCTGCACTGCTGTTGGCATTATCATCCATGTTTTCACAATATCTCATTACACTCTTGAGTATTCAAGGAATTTTCCATCCCGAAGTTCTAAACTCCTACAACCATCCAATAAAACCATGGTCAGGATTTTCCCAGCAATATTCCATTCTGGGTACCAATTTTGATCTTTTATTCTATTGCCCAAAAGCAATGAGGTGGGTGGTGTATTTGTGTTGAAGGTCACAGAAACTAAAGCAGAGACCATGGAGGGATATTGCTTATTTGCTTGTTCTCCAAGGTTTGCTTAGTCTTCTTTCTTATACAACCCAGGACTACCTGCCCAAGGATGACACTGCCCACAGTGAACTGGGCCCCCTCACTTCAATTACTAATCAAGAAAATGCCCCACAAATGTCCCGCGCGCTATATGTTCTCGCCGGCAAGAATCACGCAGGACACTCGGATCCTTCTGCAGGAAAGCTTTAATGCATCTTGAGAGTGGGAGAGCATAAGCTTACCAGAGCGGAGACCCCGAACCAAGAATCCCATTCCTTAATAAAGGCTGGCAGCCCCGTCTGGGACGTGTTACCCTATGAATGGCTTCAGCTCCTCAGGCCAAATGAGCCACGGGATAGGCAGAGATCAAAGGAATGGAAATTACCCAGCGCCTGCGAAATAATTTACATTTGGTGCCTGCAGGCACCATCATTGTAATGGAGAATGCAAGGAACGGCTCCCTACATATCCCCCTTTTTTATTAATTAATGATAAGGCTTTATATTATTACAAGCAAATAGGTCACCCATATGTTGAGGGATAGAGGCAGAGGTTGTACCTTCCCAAATCAAACAATAAGACTGTGTACGGGAGTCGCGACTAGGCTGTTAGCTTGACCCGAAGCACTCTCGACCTGTCCTCTGCCGTTTTTCTGGGAAAGGGAGGCTCGGGCAGGCAACCCTTATGCAGGACAACATGCCTCCCAGAGAAGCCTGCATACTAGGCTCGACACCCTCATGGGCTGCTCAAACCAGACACTCTACCCTGTGCAATGAGCCTAGGCTCGGGGTGTGCAAGAGCTGTCTGGCCGGCGGCCTATTGCTTAAGCATAGTTAGCCAAATATCAGTGGAAGCGCTTGGGCGATAACCATCTTGTCTCTCTTTAGTTTGAGCCTTGAGCTTACAGACCAGCCAGAGAAGTAACACCAATTCGCAGCAAACGGCTGCACCAAACAATCCCACCCCCACCCCTTAAGTGAAGATAATCTCTCCGTCAAGGACAGGAGTTAATCTGGATAATAATAGCGGCTCTCAACTCCCGGGGAGAGGGTGGAGTTCCGACTTTTGAAGGTCCCAAGGGGCTCTTCGGGTGAGTCTTTCTGGGATCCACAGAGGATTTTCTTCATCCTGTGGAAAGACACATATAGCTCCCCTGGATCTTATGAGAATAGGATCCGGGCCTCTCCAAAGATCAGTTAAGATATCTTTCTATTTTACCATTTTCTCTGGCCTTTTAGGTTTTGAGGTGAGACGCTTGGCCATAGTATGGCCCTGAGCGTCAATGTTTATGAGGCTTTAAAGCCACAGGCATTCCAGGCCTTCAAGAGGTGTTGAATAACATGTATGGCCTTTTTCCCCTATCAAAGACTGGGAGAGCCATCTGTAATTTCCTCCGCTCCTCTAATGGTAAGAAGGAGTCGGTACCAAATAATGGGGGTGTTGATGGAAGTACACCCGCTGGATTAACAGGTCTCTTAAATTTACCGGGTTGTGACCGGTTATCCCCTATTTTCTCTCCCTCCTTTTTTGTTTCTTTTTCATTTACAGAATCATCTAACAAATTATTCACTCCCTTGTCATCAGATATCCCAGGAGGTCCTTTTTCCTTATACACTCCCTTGTCAGTAGACATCCCGGGAGGTCCTTTTTCCTTATATTTTATTGTTGGGTGCGCCCCATCTCTCACTACATTCGGTTTCTGACATGTAATTCTGGACTTTTTTAAGATTGCTACAACAGTGAGAAAGGTCAAAATAGCTCCTAGTAAAAGCACAGAAGCCTCTACACTAACCTCCCAAAATAGCAACATTCCCAAGCCAAAGTCCAGAAAAGACATACCTCTCCGAATTTACCACCCTGCAGTTCTGAATCCGCCCCGTTAGAGGGGTCTCCGCGGTGCCGGAGATGTTGAGGTCAATTTCCCGGGTTTCGGCACCAGATGTCCCGTGCGCTATATGTTCTCGCCGGCAAGAATCACGCAGGACACTCGGATCCTTCTGCAGGAAAGCTTTAATGCATCTTGAGAGTGGGAGAGCATAAGCTTACCAGAGCGGAGACCCCGAACCAAGAATCCCATTCCTTAATAAAGGCTGGCAGCCCCGTCTGGGACGTGTTACCCTATGAATGGCTTCAGCTCCTCAGGCCAAATGAGCCACGGGATAGGCAGAGATCAAAGGAATGGAAATTACCCAGCGCCTGCGAAATAATTTACATTTGGTGCCTGCAGGCACCATCATTGTAATGGAGAATGCAAGGAACGGCTCCCTACACACAAACTGTTGAAAGTTTCTGGCCTGCCCAGTCCCTCAGCCATTTAGTCCCAAATAAACACACAGAGGCTTATCTTAATTTATAAACTGTTTGGCCAGTGGCTCGGGTTTCTTATTTGCTGGTTTCATCTTAATTATTAACCATTTCTATTGCTGTATGTATTTCCACATAGTCCTGGCTTACCAATGATGCCCAGACCTCTTTCTTCCTAGGCAGCTACATGGCGTCTCTCTGGCGACTCACTCTCTGTGTTCCTCTTCCCTCAATCCTCCTATTCCAGCAGCGCTGCCTATAATTCCCTACTGGCTATATCCTGTCTGTCTATTGGCTGAAACAGCTTTATTCATCAAACAATAAGATAACCATATTCATAGCATACAGAAGGACATCCCCCATTAACAAACATTCCTACAGGCCCATCTTTTGCAGGCAGTTCCTTAACCAAGGTTGCCCTCTTCTAAGATGACCCTCACTTGTCTCAAGTTGACAAAAACTAACCAGTGAAGTCCAGAAGCTTGAAAGGCAGCTTGGTACTGGTTAATCTTTTACAGTGGTTTAAAGATTGGGTTAAAAATGCCAGGTGCCCACCATTCCACATCTCCAGAGCCCAGCATAAGAGATGAGCGTCTAAGAAGGTCATGGCTTCTGGCAAAACCTGGAATCATAATTATCTCCATCCTTGTTATGAATGTGGAATTTCATGTGACTTGAACATCTTCCTTTTTAAAACTTGTTAGGAGAATTGATGTTTTAAAACTTGTTAGGAGAATAATCACATGCTTATTGGTTACTATAAGCAACACAGTGACTGAAGCTTGCTGTGCCATATCGTACATCAGTACAGTTCTCTTGCTTCCAAACTCTCATTTCATGTTCAGAAGACCATAGAAGGGTAACTAGTTGCCATTGCTGTCATCCTCACTATGCCTAGTTCCATACTGAGCAGCGGCTCAGAGGTTTCCTAAGGTCAGCTGGCAGGTGATGGCATTGGCTCTGGCAGCAACATCTGGTTTCACAACTGACTTTTGAAATGACTGACCCTTCGGCCTGAAGAGAATGCCTCATTTGAGACACTCTTACCTGAGTTGCTGTGAGATGGCACTCCTTCATACACATTTTTCTGGGGAATTGCCTTCATGACACAGTGAAGAACCTCACCATAGGTAAGGCCTATGCTGTTATTAGGAAAAACCCAGTCCCTTTGCTTCAGTTTCAGTTAAAGAAAAGATACTTGGATGTTTTATTCAATACTCCAGACACCCTTCCTTTTTGCTGTGACATAGTCTGACAACTGTAAGACCTGAGTCCAGCCTATGTAGACCCCTGAGGCTCAGAAGGATGGGCAATGTCCATTTTAGTTTGAGATATACACATTTTAGAAACACAGACTCATATGAAACCAATACAAACCATCCATTGCCTGGGTGAGAGCTGGGCATTATGATTATAAGCTCAGCGATCGTCAGAGGTGTGATGCATTTCAGAGGGCACAAAAGAGCTTTGTGAGTAAGAAAACTGGATTCTCAACCCGTGAGGATGAGTAGGCATTTGCTAGAGGAAGGGCAGGAGCTGATCCTATGGTGGAGTGTAGACGCCACACTGTGGGCTTCTGTTAGGGAGCTGGGAATGGTGGGGTCCTATTGCTTATTATAGATCCTCCAAAGAGCATGGTGCTGCAGTCAGCCCCAGAAGCCTATGGGAAACATAGTGTCATGATGGGAACAGGCCAGAAGCTAGGGCTGTGTATGACATCACTGCAGTGACACAAACACTTCTTCTCATCACCCTCTCATCCCTATTGGAGTATAGTCTCAGCATTACACCGCAGCAAGGCCAGTGTCTGCTCTATTTCACTGGACTGAAGAAACCACTCCTTGTCCAGTTCTCATTAACTCTCCTTTCTTGCACGTTACCCCAAGTATTTTCATTTTACATCTAAATGCCCAGTTTTCCACTGTCACTGACTGAAAGTCAGGAACATGATACATTGAAAAACAAACATGATATATTGAAAAACAAAAAACCTTGTCAGCATATGGAACCTTCCTGCAAGCATCAGGGTTGAGGTAGCTAGTGTCATTTTCTTTTGTCCATTTCTTACCACTGACATGTATTTTGAGGAATGCAGCCTTCGGGTTGTTGCTCTGTGCTCTTTGGTCACCGTGAATTAAATAGAACTTAGCTTGATGGCAAACTACCATGGGAGTTCAACAGTGTGGGCCAAGGCATACTGTATCACTTCCCCTCCCCGGTCATGTTCAGATTTCCAAAGCTGTCCTGTAGAATGGTGGGATTGGTTGGTGGCAACTGTCCCTAAGTGTGGGTTCTCATACTCCCATATGCCAGTATACATTTGGTACAGCAGAGACAATCAGAATATCAAAGTGTCATATTGCTTCCATGACTAAATGGAGAAGGACTGAATAAGTGAAGAAATTACATGGAGTGGTCCTTTCTTGGCTGGACTGCCAGCACAGAAATAATGAGAGTTATTATTAATTATGAAAACTCAGCCTTAGTTTAGGCATGTTCCAAACTAGTCTTTCTAACTTAATTTTTTAAAGTCTACACTCTTCTCCTTGCCTTGTTACCTCATCTCCATACTGCCCATCCTGCTTCCTCTGTGTCTGGTTGGTGACTGACTTCCTCCCAGAGTTCTCTCTCTGCCCAGAAGTCCCACTTATACTCTCCTGCCTATCAGCATTTTTTACACCAATCACAGCAATACATCTTCAAACAGTGTACAAATATCTCACAACAATTATGAACTCAGGAAAGTGTCTTTTATATTATGTTAGTATTATTATAATATGCAACCTGTCATATTTAGAAAACTTATTTAGAAGAGTTCTCAACTAATGGCATTACCAAGCCTTTGCCCCCCCCCCAACATCCCAATGCCATCAATTTTCTCTCATTTTCCTGCTTTTACTTTATATTCTGGAAGAGAACAGAGACCTCCCTTAGAGAGGCTGGCTGTGCAAATGCCAGTGCCCTGTGTCCACAGAGACTCGGCTGCCGTTGGGATGAATGAGGAGGATGCTTGTTTCTGTCCTCTGGACAAGCTGCATTTTTCTGATGAATCAGACCTTGCATCTAGTCCCTTTGCAATGCTGCAACTTTTGCGTTGGTTTTGAGATAGCAAATAAATCATTTCTTTCAGATTAGATTAAAAAAAATGTGGGTCTTGCTCTATGAAAGCAAAGACTTCTAGATAATTCCATGTTTTCATTATGAACTATACAGTCAATTGCATATTCAGGGTTAGATTTGGACCAGATTTATGCCCCTGAGAAAGTTCTGTTTTTGCATGATTTAGACAAAAAGAAAATGTGTCTGCAAAGTGTTCCTCAGCCTAATTTATATGAAACTGGGCTTCCGGCACCTGCATTTTGGGGTCTGCTCTGCGAGATGTGTCTGATATGTGACTAAAGAACTAAGCAAGGAGGAAGAGGTGGCAGAGGAGGGTGAGTGAGCCCACTTGAAAGGGAGACAGTCACTCCAGCCAACTGAATGGGGTGTGCTGGGAGGGGCTCTTCTGCATTGTGCTTTTAGTATCACTGTTGTGTATAAGTAGGAAGGCACCTCTGCCCCAGGGCATGCTCGGTGCGCTATGGTCTGTTCCTGGGGACTTGTGTGCATTTCAAGTGGCCACTCCCTTACTTACCAGTCAGGCTTGGGTTGCTCAGTTGCCAAGCCTGCAACATTTTGACCCTAGACCCCTTCAAAACCCACCTGCAGCTGAGCCTGTGTGACAAAGAGGCTGGGCAGAGAGTTGCTTTTTCTGCTATCTTCCTTGGGGGTATGTACACAGAATGACCCAGTCTTTGGCAGTCTGGGATCGCTCATCCTTACCTAAGCATGAAGGCTGGTTGTCCAGGCTAGGAACATTTTGAAGCTGGAAGGGCACCTCGACAAAGGTTTGCTAAGCACTTTTGAGTGGCACTTGTGTGTTCTAGCCTGGCAAAGCACTGCTGGGAGTATAAAACAGTGATGAACGAAGTAGATATGTTCGTGGGTATCTAGGAGTTCTCAGTTGAAAGACATAGAACTACAAGTCCAATCACCACAGTGATATATGCAGTCTGCCCAGAGCCTTGTCTTACTGGGCAGTGGGTGGTGCTTGTTACTGAAGCACTTCATGACAAGGGCTCCTGGACATGAGACCTGAGGCCTGAGCCCAGAAACCTGAGACTTCAGTCTTTGGATAAAGGATTTGCTGAAGGGACTCTAGACAACTGAGCGTGGCAAGCATGGCTCTGGCAGGCCTTGCCCCTCTCCCTCATTGCCCCTGCCTTGTTAAAAAATGTTGGATTACATTCCCTTACTTGACCACCTCCTCCTGAGGCTGACTACCAAGGTCCAGCTATCAAAGTATTAAAGTCCAGCAACCAAAAGCCCCCCTTGGTTTACCTAATTAACATGCCCAGTCAAAATTAAACACCTCATTCTAACACAAGGTTTCCCCGTGTACTTTCATAAACTGCTGTTTTCCTATGTGCCACATTTGTCTCCTATCTATCCAGAGGCAGTCCTTCATCCCCCTGGCTCAAATACCCTTGTCCATTTTTCCTATTCCCTTTCCCTTCTCGCTCATCCTCTATCTCCTGTCTTTGTCTCTTATTCCCTGCTCTCTGTCCCTCTGGGGCAGACAAATTTCCTTTGTGTTGAGAGCTTGGCCTTGAGCGTCCTGAGCTGATGTTTTCCTTTCAGATGCCACTGCCTTGTAGCTCATGAGGGGTGACTTTTGACCCAATTAGCGATAATGACTTGAGCAAGAACACTCTGCAAGCCAGTAGCCATGTTCACAGCAAAACCCTCCTGCATTCAAGGAACATATTTCAACCCTCTAGCTCTGAGTCAGAGGCTCCAGGCCTGACTTCACATTCTTCCCACTACACATTTCCTCCCTCAGATTCTTTTTCCTTTCCTTGTCCGTGGGATGCTAATCAGAATGGCTGCTCCTATACAGGGATGCAGTGAGACATAATTCAGATCAGTAAATAATATGTTCATGCAAAATAAATGCTAGTCATTACAACGATTTATTCTTATTTCATCTTTGAAAGCAAGCCTATAGGATTTAAAGAAAAAGAGGTATTTCTCCAGTACCCACCCACAAATCTTTTATTATAAACAAGCAAAGAAAGAGCCATAAAGGTTGTTCAATCATGCATGAATGAATCCATTCAAAATATTTATTTATTAAGTTCTCACTATAGTAGAAGGTATTATTTGAGACGAAAAAGAACTGTGAAGTAGGGTCCCTGCTCTCAAGTTCAGGTTACCTGTTTGAGGGGCACCCAAGTTTCAGGTAATCAGGGGTGGGGGCTGGGGCCACAAGGAAGTATCAACTGCTTTACTTTTTGCTTCCTAAGTGGGGAAACTGAGCGTGGCCTGGGATGTTAGGAGCTGAAATTAGCACCCACTCATTTCTGTGCATCTTCTGTCCAATGTTAGTGACCAGCCAGTATCCCCAGGATTAACAGTGTGATCTAATGACTAGCTGGAGACCCTGGGATTAGCAGTGGAATCCATGTCCATCTCCTCTGACCCACCTTGACAGCTACTGAAAGATTCCTGCTGAGGCCTGGCAAAAGCTCTCCATTTGGTCCTTCCAGAAAGAACAGAAAGGGCTCCCATCTCTAGTGTGCTCAGAAAGTTATTTATTTTCTGAGACAACGAAGTCTCTCTGTGTGTCTCAGGCTGGCTTCTAACTTTTCAATCTCCAACCTTAGCTTCTTAAATGCACAGATTATAGGTGCATACCACCATCCTCTGAAAAAATTTACAAGATTTTTTTAAAGATTTTATTTATTTATTATGTATACAACATTCTGCTTCCATGTATATCTGCACACCAGAAGAGGACACCTCATAAGGGATGGTTGTGAGCCACCATGTGGTTGCTGGGAATTGAATTCAGGACCTCCGGAAAGCAGTTGGTGCTCTTAACCTCTGAGCCATCTCTCCAGCCCTACAAGATTTTATTTTTTATTTCTGCTTTTGTGTGTCTATGTGTGTGTGCCATGCCACAAGGATTGGGGACCCTCATAAGCCAGAAGAGGGTGTTACATGCTCTCTTGAAGTTGTAGTTATAGATTATTAGCCACTGGATTTGGGTGATAGGAACTAAAATCCCTTGTGGGGAATGGACCTCTGTACATCTTGGATATTAGCAAATGGTCTTAACCACTGAGCCATCTTTCCAACTCCATTCTCGGAAATTTTATGAGTTCATCTGAGGTAGGAATGATGCAGGGTGCAGCCAAATGGGTGCTCCTTAATGGATGGAGGTCTTACTTTACAGACATCTCTAAGTGCTTCTCAGTTCTTCCTAGCTCAGGTGTCCTGTCCCAATTGCCAGCCCTTCCCCCACTTTGCAGAATGTGGTGGGTCTCTGGGCTTAATTATCTGAAGTGGTACTTGCCATCTGGTTATAATGCATGCTTTACTCTCTTAAAGGGGGCATGATCCAGAAACAAAGCACTCTAAGAGGGTCCCGGTGAAACCCACGCCCTGAAGAAACTGTTTAGAAATAACCACCTGCCTCTTCCCTAGCCAGACGTCACTTAGCTGATGGTCTCGGGTGCTTAGGTCTTTCTTGGGGACCAAACTAATAATTTCCCCCACAGTGTGGCAAGCGGTCACTTGTGATTTGTTCACAGGTAAATTTTCAGAGGCTGGGCAGAAGGGGAGCCATGCTGGACTTGGGGGATAGAGTGCTGGGTTACTCCTTCAAGTTGCCCTATACTTCTCTGGGGACCCTCCTTGGGATCTCCCCATCCCCCACCTCTGGGCCAGGGTCTGGGGTCTTTCTGAAATGGCACAGAGATGATTTCCGAGCCTGTGAAACCAAGCTTGGCTCCCTGTGTTGTTTTTGGGCAATTACCCTGGAAGTCCTTCCTGTAATTAACCCCAGCTTCATGGACATTGCTATTTGAATATCAGTCCTCTCCTAAACAAGCCTCTCTGCCATTATTTCCTGGGAAGACAAGTCCCAGAAGGAGCTGCCTTAAATCAGTACCTAGCTTTTGTCTCCCAGAGATACGTGTGGCTGTTACCAGGGATATTGCAGACCAGACACTTCTACCCTCCTTCAATTTTTTTTTTAAAGAAAAATAACATTTTCTTCCTTTGCCCTTTTATAATTCTTCCTCTCCCTCCCATGTTCTTTCATGTATTCAGGATGTAATAGAAGCAGCATCAAAGCCCAGAGCCCTGCTGAATCCTCCTCCCCTATAGCAAGTGTGCCCTTCTCCTGTCTGATCATTGACTCATAACCACAGAGATTTGCAGGCCTGTTTGGGAGGGAAAGGCTGAATAAGCAGAGGACCACGGTCTGCAGCCCCTAGAGACAAAAGTGGAGGATTTGTTAAACAGGACCTCCCCCCCAACACACACACACTTGCCTTTGGAGATAATTATGCAGAATAGGCTGAACTGACCGGGTCGGGGGGAAAAGGGGTGAGGGAAAGAAGCAAGCATGCCACCCCCATTCTATCTCCTGATGACTCCAGTGAAGTGAAACTCATCTGTTCTGGCTCCAGAATTCCCAGGCCAGGCAGTGTTCCATTGCTACCTACACCACCAAGACTTGCTGTGCATCGCTTAATTCCTCTGCCACAGAACCTGCACATATTAGCTCCCTACTACGCTTTGGGCCTTGAGTGGGCAGGTGACAGCCAAAACCTTCAACAATTCAACACTGTGAAAGTTAATGTCTTTGATGACAGAGTGTGGGTCAAAGACAGCTTGGTGCTTGCCCACTGCCCAGGCCCCCCTCCCCTCTGCCTCCATTATGGATGAATGGGGACCACATCTGTTTCTTTTCTTACTGAGAAGTAAGAGGCTAAGACCCTAAAATGGGGACAGGCCAGCACACACCTGGGTGGTCTTTAAATCAGAAAATGTGTTTCTCTCTCTCTCTCTCTCTCTCTCTCTCTCTCTCTCTCTCTCTCTTTCTCTCTCTTTCTCTCCAGAGTTCCTCATCTGGGCCTGCATTCTCAATACTTTTCTTTGCTCTCTACCCTTGTCTGTGGAGAGCTGCATGGGGTAGGGAGAGTTCTCAATGGGTACATTTGTTCTGTTCTCCTCTTGGGTGTAGGCATATTCCTGCCCACTATGCTTCTAGTCCAGCAATTCTCTCTAGGACAACCAAGCATGCTCTGGGACTCTATCTTGCATAGGCAGAGGCACTGGGGCAGGTGGGAATGATGCTGTAAATTCAATTTTGGTATCAGCCTACAGTTTAAAATTAAACTTTTTATACAGTGGTTTTGGATCACCTTTTTCATAAGCCTATTGTCAGACTGTGCGGCTTGAATATCTGTTTCATAGATGCATGGCTGCTATATGCTCTAAATTCTGCCTCAGTTGCCTCATCTGTAAAATGGGGATGATGTAAGTTCTACTGCACAGGGTTACTGTGAGTTGGTACGAAGGCCAGGGTGTTATGTTTGGGTAGGTGACAGTCTGTGATAGTCTCTCCTTGCCTTCTTAGCCCACAAGGAGCCTTCCTCAGAGAACTCTTTTGCCTTATTGAGCATCGTGGTAAGCAGTGATTCCACTCAGCATTCCTCTTGTAAGATTTAGGAGGCAACCACTTACCTAAAGTCTGGAAGCCCCAGGGAAAAAGAAGTATTCCCCAACTGGGCCTGGAGACAAACACATGCTAAAACATATTGCCTGGTTATCTGAAGTTGAAATTTGAAATTTAGTTAGGCACCCAGGATCTTTAGCCTGGGCATTTCCATCTTCAGCCATTGTGTGGCTGAGTGTATCTCTGGAGTGGGCAGAGGACAGACAGCTGGACTCTGCTCTACTCAGGAAGTCTCTGAGGCTCCAGAGAGATTGGGGTTTAGGAGAAACTCAAGAAGTCCTGTTTCTCATAAAGATAGCGAGGGAGCAGCCATTAGCAGCATAGCTGTCCATGACCAGGCAAGAGAAAGGCTCTGTGGGTTTCTCAGACTTCAGTGTAGTATGGAACATAGAGATGGAGAGGGGGAGTAAAAGGGAGATAGAGACAGAGAGAAAAGAGGGAGAACGAGTTACTACAGGAGTTATCCCAATCCTGAAGTCTGCCTGGGCTGTACGTGTGTGTGTGTGTGTGTGTGTGTGTGTGTGTGTGTGTGTGTGTGTGTGTGAAGTGTGAGCACATAGCATATGTGCCTTCCATCTGTGTGTGTGTGCAGACTGTTCTGCTAGATGGGCAAACTGGTGTAATTCACAGATGCTTTCCATGTTCCTTTTGCTTTGTTAATTTTCCAACTATACAAAGTTCTAATTCCTCCCTGAAAAGGAGAGATCCCACAGGGGAGGGATCGAATTCAGGGCTAGCTGGTGTGGTTGTGGTTTAGAACTTAGCGAGGGAACCCTGTACGCAGCCTGACTAGGCTTTTGTGGTCAGATTTGAAAGTCAGCTGGCAAGAATTAACTATTATCGCTACTTATGTCTGTGAATACAAGGCAAAAAATTGCTGTCTTAGGGAGGTTCACAAAGGGTGTTCACTTTACAGAGATGCTCCCCCCTTTGAGCCCGATCAGCATCTGCTGGCTGTGATACCACAGAAGATAGATCTAGTGAGAAAACGTGTGTGTGTGTGTGTGTGTGTGTGTGTGTGTGTGTGTGTGCTTCTTTTCTAGAAAGAGTGTTTCGTCTCTGGCCACCACAGTGGTGTGATTCAGATCCCAGTATTTACAGAAGCAAACTAGTAGACGTACAGCATACTAATGTGGCCAACATAGCCTGAAGCTAGTACAGAGCAGGACATCACCCCAGGAGATGGTTGGAATGCCCAAAGAGCCAAGCAGGGACCTCGGATAGAGGAGCGCCCAGTCTGCTCACCTGTAAAGGAGGTCTGGGTGGATATTTGTGTTTCCCAAATGCTCTCTTCTCTCTCATTTGCACAAAACACAGAGGAATATATAGACATAAATCTTCCACTTGTTACAGGAGTAAGTTCTCATTCAAGAGCCCACAATAAATAAGTAACAGCATAAATAAACAAATAAGTGAGGTAATAATTTCTTCCTGAGACCTCTAGAGAAGACAACTAGGCAACAGTTTACTAAAATTAAAATCTCAGTCTATGTTTAGAGCTGTCAGAGGAGATCCCAGCCTCTCTGAGCATGATTGTCTCCTAAAACCCTGTGCCTATTAATTGTGTAGCTTCCTTTTAAAAGAACAAGGGACAGAGGTGCAGGCTTGAGTTTGCACATAGCAGGACGTCAGTGACCAACAGAGTAAAGGAGCTGGAGCTTCAGGGTAAAGAGCTGAATGGAAGCCACTTTTTTCAGAGGAAGGACCCTAACACGTGCAGCAACAAAGGGCCAACAATAACACAATTTGCATTTTCTTTCTACCTGCAAGAAAATGCCATTTCCCCCATTAGCTGGTTTGACAATGACCCCTCCCTAAGAATCATGATCTTCTTGCTTCAACCTAACTTTCCTGGAGTTTGGATTCTAGGCGTGGCATGGGATCGCCAGCAGTGTCTGTTGCCTCTTCCCTGACACCTTTTAAAGATTTTTTTCTAAACTTAACCACCAAAGATGAGATCTTCTTCTGTGAACAACTCTGCGTACCTGCTGGCTCACCCTTCTCCCTCTGACCGGAGGCCCATCCTTCCACTTTTCAAATCCTAATTTTTGCATTTCCTGATTTTTATCTTGGGAAAACAAAAGCCAGCTGCAATCACTAAGGAAACAGCTGAGGGGTGCTGGCAGGTAGAGGCCTTGCAGGTTTCCAGATTGTGAGAATGAAAGCAACGTGTCAGATTGCAAGGGTTTGTGCACCTCCCAGATCCTGTCATCTGTAGGTGTACATACCCCCCCCCCCATGCTGCACTCTGGTCCCCTTTCTCTGGCCAGGCGTTTCCCTGGCTTTCTACAGCTGTGTTTCTAATCAGCAGAAGATGCATCTTGCTTGCAGTCCACACTCCTTTCCTCTGCATTCTTAACCTTCTATCTTATGCATGGATCACTGGTTAGCTTAGAAATGCGCGGACACAAAGGAGGAGCTGACATGTGAGGTTTGACGGCCATAATGGCTGTTTATAAGCCTAATCCATCACGTTTAGTGGACACCTCCATTTTTGTCCCTCTGAAAAGGTATAAATAATAAAATGGGATAGCTCCGGCTCGGAGGTGCCTTGGTAAATATTTTAACTATTTACAAGCTCGCACCACCAACAATAGAAGCATCTGTACACTGCAGCTCCCCCTCCCCCGGGCATTCTGGGAGACCCAGATGGTCCCCACCATTCAGCCAACAATAACATTGCTCTGTGGTGGAGTTTTCACTACTTGGGTTACATTTCTTTTTTCCATATCACATTGTGATACTCTGAACTTGTCTCCACTCATGCCCCACAGCCCCCAGCAACCCTTCCAAAGGATATCTCCCTAAATAGCCTGTCCGAAAGCAAGCAAAGGAGGAGGCCTGGAAGCAACATGGCAAAGGCAGGTTTCAGAGTGCAATTCAGAGATGAGTCTGAGCAGTTTTTAAACCGGCCCCTTCAAAGTCCAAATATTGACAGGGTCCGCTCATTCTGCTGTCCAGTTCAGGGTTAGCTTTGGATAAACACCCGCTAAGTTACCAATATGCTGTGCCAACTCATATTGGCATGAATCTGCCTCTGGATTGGGCACAGAATGGATGGGGTTGGGGGTGCTGTCTGTCAATTCTTTGGAAGTTGATGGTGCTTTTACTTGGAGGACACCATGCCTGACCATGGTGGGGAGTGGAAACTGGGGGTGGAGGCACAGGGCAGATTTTTAACCCTTTCAGCTCTTTTTCTCTCTCTTGTTCTGTGCATGAACAAAGCAAGGAGAATCTGCTTCATGATCATTGAAATTCCAGTTGTATCCAAGCTCCCTGTGATAGCCAGAGGCAGCCAGGTGGTGTGGTTCAGCAACCTGGGCTCTGGAGTCAGAGAGACCCAGTTTGGGGACACCACATTTCACCACATTAGCTCACACTGGTTTTACTCTGTCATATGGGCAGTCAGAATCTGAGTGAGGACTGCCTGCAGGGATTACTGGATTGGGCATATTTGAGGCAAGAGGCAAGAATTGTAAACCTTATAAAAGCTGTGGTAATGAATATCAAGAGACCTAGCTTAAAGACAGCAAATCTTTTGAAACTAACACTAGGGTTTGAAGTTCCTTCCAAGGGGTGAAACCAAAACAACACACACACAATCAGCAACAACAAAAACCAAACGTGGGGCCACTCCCAGAACGCAAAACGGCCATTGCTCTTCCAGAGTCCCGGTTTAATTATGGAACTCCCTGCTTTCCAAATTTGGTCAATAAAATTAACAGCCTCCCTTTGAGTGGAACATCACACCTCCAAATGAGCTCAAGCTGGCGGGGTGATTGTCCTGCGGAATGTGAGGGTTACATTTCACAGTTCCTCTCCAAGGAATGAATGAAGAGCTCGTAAACAAACTCCTCTCTCCCCTTGTTCTGTGGCCCCCAACATGGGGTGTGTGCTGCAAAGAAAAATATTTATCCTGTTTGTGCGGTGCTGGGTTCCTGAATGGCCCACCAATAAAACAACACCATAAAGGGCATTTCACAGCTGAGTTTGCAATTTAATAAACAGATGCAAACAGGAGGCTTTGGAGGTCAACAATTAAAACATAAAGCAGGCTAGAGTTCTGGAAAGTCCAGAACCAGGGTCCTGCAGCTGTGGCAAGGGAGGTGGGTGAGGGGTGGGAAAAAACATCCCCAGGCACAGGGCAGACAGAACTCAGAGGAGCCTTACCTGGCCTGTGGTACAGAGCCAACAACCCATCTCTAGGAAGAGAGGGAACCTGTGAAAGCCTGTGGAATACCAAGAATGAGACAGAAACTTGTGTTGCTTCTTCTGCTGACAGGCCAATGTTTGGGTCAGCGGTAGGAGACAGTGAGGAATCACCCACTCGAATGCAGTTGGCTTTAGAATAGGCTTTTTATTTAAATTAGAAAGTGTGGTGTGTGTGTGTGTGTGTGTGTGTGTGTGTGTGTGTGTGTGTGTGTGTGTGTGTGTGTGTGTGTGTGTGTGTTGCTGCAAGATAGCAAAAGTAAACCAGAAAAGCTGAGCAGACGCACCTTCTCTTCTGTACCTGCTTCTCATTTGACCCCATACCTGTGTGGGTGCAGCTATGAGCATCATTTTACCCTTCTACCAGTGGTACTTCAGGCTCTGTCCTCTTCCTGTCTCAGTTTGCTCTTCTGTGAACTGGGTGAATAATAGCCTAGCTGCTGCCTGCAGTGCTGGGGAAACACCCCACGTGGTTGTTTTCCTTGGCAATGCTTGTCACAATGTTTGCCAATATCCAGGAATCCAGATGTTGGTTCTTTTTAGGGGTAACTGTGTGCTTTAAGGCCTCTTGTTTCTGTGAGTCTGGGGGATTCCACTGTAGCAGGCAGCATTTACTTGGTGCGTGTAGGAACGTGGTATGATGGCATGAGGGCGTCTTGAAGACCATACTCAAGAATGCTGTATCTCCTTTGAAATCGGGTTTCCCACTGGCCTGGGAATTTATCAATTCAAGCTAGACCAGCTGGCCTGCTGAGCTGAACCTGGGAGATCCTCTTGTCTCTGTTTCCACAGCATTGGGATAAAGGATGTGTATCGTGGTTTTTTGCTTGAGTGCTGGGCATGGAACTTCTTGTGCTTTCAAACTGAGTCCTTCACCAACTGAACTACCCCTTTGCTCGATGCTTTCTTTGCTTGCTTGATTTTATTTATTTTACACTTGGAATTTTTAGTTCCCCCAAATCTCTTCTTTGGCTTGTTTGGCATTTCTCTGTCTGTGCTGTTCGCATTCCTTTCAGATGTGTGAAATTATCTTAAAGCATCCTGGAGTTGAGAGTGATACCTATTCCGAATCATCCAGTATCCAGAGAGCTCACCCTGGTGGCCTTTAGGATGTGTTTAACCTATAGGCAGACTCTGTTGCCCTGGAGAATCTTAAGATGTTTCAAGTCAATATGTAAAACAAGAGAACCCACATGACCCCTGCCAAAACCAAACGAAAAACACAATCCAAGAATTCTGTATTAGCATTCTCTGCTAAAATCTTATGAATAGGCATTAATACTGGGCCTGGATGATTCCTACAGGGCAAATAAGAATGTATCTAACAAGCAATTGTCAGTTCTGAGGGGCCCATAGCCTCTATTCTCTGCTCTTCCTCAATCCTGGGACAAACACTAGCTGCCATCTGCCTATGACACAGTTTTCTAATGATGGAGGAATATTTTGTTAACAAAAATGGGGTCATAATGGAAGCTGAAAGGAGTTTTCATTTCTTTTTTTCTAATAAAAGTTCTTTCTTCAATATAGAACATAGTCTTACACCTCATCATTGAGATCTCGGCTTCCAGTCTCCAGTGAGTCCTGCTGCAGGTGGAATAAAGTCTACATCTCTTAGCATGGTCTTTTTCCCTCTGGCCCCATCTACATTTCCTTCCCAGCACACCTCCTGCCCCCAAATATCTGTGAGGGCTAAGATTTAGAAGCCCTGTGTAAGGAGAGACTTCTGGATCTTGTGAGTGTCCCTGTTCATTTCACACCTCCTAATATTGGTCCATGCTTCTCCTACTTCCTAAAACTCTGTCTCGTTCTTCCACTTTCTCTCTTCTTCCCTCCTTCTCTCTCCTGTCTCTGAGATGGCATCTCACTATATTAACCAGGTTGGTTATGAACACACAGGCTCCAATGACCTTCTTCTTCTTCTTCTTTTTTAAAGCCTGTTTTTATTGAGCTATAATTTTTGGCTCCCCTTCCTCCATCCCCTCCCCCCTCTCACTCTCCTCCATGCCCCCCTATGCTCCCAACTTACTCAGGAGATCATCTCTTTTTTTTTCCCATTCCTAGGCAGATCCATGTGTGTTCCTCATAGGGTCCTTTTTGTTGCCTAGGTTCTCTGGGGTTGTGGACTGTATGATGGTTGTCCTTTGCTCTATGTCTAATACCCACTTATGAGTGAGTATATATTATATTTGTCTTTCTGGGTCTGCATTACCTCACTCAGGATGGTGTTCTCTACTTCTGTTTATTTGCTGCAAATTTCAAGATGTCATTTTTTTTTTTAACCACTGACTAGTACTCCATTGTGTAAATGTGGCTCTGTAGCACGATGGATAGCACATTGGACTTCTAGTGAGGAAAAAGTGATTCCAGTGATCTTCTTGCCTCAGCCTCAGAGTGGTTGGTGCTACAGGAAATGTCACCAGGCTGCCTCCTGTATTCTTAGATGCCATTTATCTGCTGCTGCTTCTGACGACTGCTGTCCATGTGCTAAGGAGACCAACATGTCTCCATGTATGGCGTCTTCTCTGGATCCCGTACTCTGTGTTAATTGCCTGAGGTCTTTTGTATCATTACTCTTATGAGTATTCATTTCAGAATATATTTCCTTCTGCTCTGACTTTGGCCATGTCCAAACTAAAAGTATTTAATCCATGACAGGCACCATGGCACCTGTTTCTCTTGTAATTCATTCACTCTCACAGCTGCTCCCCAAGTGAGTCAATGTCTACTGTCCCCACTTTACAGAAAATACTGTGATCAGAGAGTCTGGAGGTCATGAGGCTGGAATTGTCATTCTGGGTTCAGAAGTCAGGTGTCTAAAGACTATGAAAACTTTATCTGTAGTAGATGATCAGGTGGGAGTGTCTGCCTTCCATTGCCTTTCCCAGTTGACGTAATCACAATGTCTGAAACATACCAACAGATGGCATAGTCAGTGGCAGAGAAAACTGTGATTACCTGCTCACCAACTCATCTCTCTTTTCAGAAACTGTACCAGCACTGGCAGTGGGCAGGTGATAGGAGTTCAGTCAATCAGAACCCTTCCCTGGGACTTTCTAGTCTGGGACCAACAAAGAGCAGTAGTGTGTCATCAATGGGGAGAGTGGTTAGACATAAAACCTGGGATTTCTAGGCTGCAAACAAGGCTTTAGATAGTGAAGAATCAAAGGGTGGGCAAAGAAAAGTTAAAAAATGAAACAGGGAGGTTTTACACAGTATTCAAGTCACTGATTACAGTTGACCCTTATCCTAAAGTTGGATGCCTCCATGGCATTCCCATACTTTGGAAAATTGACTCTCCTAGAATCCATGAGCCAATATATTTCACTTTGTGACTAAATTGGTGTCAATCAGTGAATTGCATGTTTGTTATTTCAAACAGAAACAGCCCAGATATTCATAGGCAGAGTATAGGGTGGTCCCAAATAGAAAGAAAGGTATTGTGTATTTGTTCAATGGTACAAAGGTGACCCTAGGAATGAACAGGTGAACAGGACCCTTGTCAATGATCTCACAATATTGTTTATCCTCTCTGCAAACACCTGACCCCATGACCGGCATAGATTTTGGATGCCTAGACTGTGGATTGTCAGCCTGAAGCAATGGGGACACTCAGTAGGAGACAGCAGTTCTGTTGGGGTGAGGGAGTTGTAGCCAGTTGAGGCAAGGTGTCCCCAGGTAGAGATGTGGGTCTGAACTGAACTCTGGAGGAAAGGTTGGTGTTAGTGGGTGTTAGAGAAGGAGAATATGAAATAGGGGTCCAGACAGAGGAAAAGGACTGCTCGGCAGCTGGAGCCAGGAAGAGCCTGGTGCATTTGGAAGCTGAAGTTGGTTCTGGGTAGGTGGGCTGAGAATGCAAATTGGGAAGGTGAAGTAATTAGTTTAAACTTCCGAAGTTCAAATAATGTAGGTACCAAGGTATCCTCTTGAAGTTCTTTGCGTCATGTCAAGGCTTCTTGGTTTCTTTCTTGGCTTCAGTGGTGGTCATGGTCAAGACCATTTCTTCCCTTTTCATGCTTGAGCTCGGGGCCAGTCCACCTTGCCTTCCATCCTTCCTCTTCATTCCAAAGCATTCACTGAGAGATTTCCATTATTATGGGACCAGTTTCTAGGGTGGGGGTCTCTGAAAATTGTCTTTTTGATTTTCTGGGTCACCCATTACCTGCACCTTAGTAGAGTTCTTCAAGGGAGTGTAGGACACCCAAACTATTGCAGGCATATGCCTCAGAGGGGACCAGATCCTTTCTCTGAGGCCTCACAGCCATGCTGATAAGACATGAGCAATACATTCAATTTGAAAGTACCACTTGCCCCTCTAGAAGGTTCTAATTGGTTTTCACAGCACACAGCTCTTTGTCTATGTTCTTAAACTTGACCTCATCTGTTCGGTAGGTGTACACTAAGCAGTGGCTAAGAACTGCAACAAGAGCTGCAGACCTTGCCTTGGATACTTGCTAGCCTTTCAGTTATTTGCTAAGTTTTGCTACATAACAAAGACCCATGAGATTTCAGTAATTCTATAAAAGTTTATTTCTCACCAATGCCTTCTGTCCCCTGAGAGTGAGGGGGCTCTGTTTGTCACACTCATACTTCAGGACTTGTGATAGAATGACTAACTAACTTCTCATACACTGCTTTAGCAGGTCAATGTTTACTCTCCACAGTGGTATAGTCAGTTGACTTGTTTTAACAGTGGGCTCATGGGAAATGGGACATGCAGAGATTTGAAAACTGTGTGTACAGTTGTGTACATTTGAGAATCTTCTGCCCTGAGGCACACATATGCACACCAGTTCTCCAGGCTGTGCTACAAACCTGTGTTCTGAGTAAGTGTATGTGCCCTGTGCCACAGAGATTCTGTGATTATGAGTTATGTATGCATATACAATCAATAGCTAGGGAGATGTGTGTCAAAAAGTCACACGAAAGAGCTGGAGAGATGGTTCAACAGTTAAGCACACTTGCCGCTCTTCCAGAGGACCAGAGTTCAATTCCCAGCACCCCTGTCAGGAGGTTCACAGCCACCTAAAACTCTAAGACAACTGTGTTGTCTCTTTCTCTCTCCCTCCCTTTGGCCCTCCCTATCTCTAGATGCACACATACACATGGACACATACATGAATAAAAATAAAATACATCTTTAAAAATATGTCAAGAGTGAAAAAGTCCACCCAAAGCAGCTTTTATAATTTACTCTAATACAATTGAGAAATTGTCCATGGTTACAGAATATTCTCTTGGGGCCAAAAAGAAGGTCAAGGAACTTAACACTTAAAGGTAATTTTAGTAGTATCCTTTGATGGTTTATCTAACAGCGTTGTGTACTAGGCTTTATGATTGGTGGTAGAGAGGGATCAGCCTGATGGGTTAAAGCTCCTCCATCCCCCAGTCTCCTCTGCCCTGTGCTGTTTGGAAAATGGCGATGCCTAGAGGGGACCATATGCAGACTGTGCATGTTTTGGTTCCTGTCTAGACCATTCAAGACAAAACTGAAATAGCTAAGCTGAGCCTGGAACTGAACAGGGAGCTGATGCAGGGGGAAGGCAAGACTGGGAGGGGAGGGGAGAAAGCTTAAAAATAGCTGGAGACATGTTGCCCAAGGGCTCAGAGATAAGCAATGAAGTTTCCGCATCTCGTCCCACCACTAAGATCATGGGACTTGGGGACATTGTTGGTTGTTTTTGGGTCAAAGGTGCCTGTGTGTTGGGGGAGTGGGAGGGAGTTGGGTATGTCTAGGATAAGGAAAGGTGTTTGCTTCCCAGCAAAAGAGGCAAACAGGAAGACTGAAGAAATCACAGTGGGGTAATCCAGGTACCTAAGCATCTGAAGGAGAAACGTTGGTGACCATACTCTGAGCTTCAGTGTTGAGTCTGATAAATATTTACACCAGTTTTCTCTCTTAAGGACTCGGAGAGGCATGTATCCCCAGTGTCCTCACTGCACCTCCAAGGAAACAGGTTGTGAGAATCTGGGTGAGTTTCCAAGGTAAATGGCTCTAAGGGTTAGAGTTGGGACGCAGGATTAGGATCAATGTGCTATGAATTCAATGCTAACATAATACTTACAGATTCAGAAAAGATGCTTTAAAAAGCCCCATTTCCATTTTTTTCCTCATCCATTTCTGAGGAATGGATAGCAAAAGGAAGACTTTCAGCAGAAGTAAGGCTGTGGGTGAATTTGGATGGCCTGCAGCTGCAGCCACCCCTGTCTCACTCCCCTTTGGAAAACTCAGTTATTGTGCCTGGGAAGCCTTGTGACACATTCAACAACAATCAAGAAGGTGGAGAGCCTTCATGTAGGAGCCCCTGGGTTTACATCCTCTGTGTCTGTGAGGATAGTGTGTGTGGAAAGCCTGGGGACTCTGGTGTGGTTCTGGGCATAGGCAGCCTCTCAGTTTAGTGATAGAAGTTGGAGTCAGGCAGGGGGGAACCAGGTAAGGTACAAGAAAAGGGGTTTATCTACTCTGAGTTCTTGGGGCACAAGGGCATGGCACTGAGATCAACTTTCCTGTGGTGAGCGTCTTCTGGTGGATGGTGTGACAATGTCAGGTGTTCATGAGTGAAGGTGATGTGCTGAGATAAGAATCTAGAGAGTGACCGAGGCTCAAGCTCTCATTACAACTTAGTCTAACAATGACTCAGCTAACACGGGTGTCCCAAGAGAAGTGTCTTAATCCCCTTCAAAGGCTTTCCAATGTCCCAAGGACCCCCCACTAAGCCCCACCTCCTAAAGATCCCATCGCCTCTTAACTTCCTTACCCTGGGCACTAAACCCCAGGGGGGTACAAATCACATCCAATCCATGCAACATAGCATACTCATGTCAGACTGGTTTTATCAAGGTTTGCAAGGGACATACATCTATCTAGAGCCACACAGGAGCAATGGAAACAGTACTGAGAGAACACACATCCCCCGGAGCAAGTCAAGGGCAGGAACTGTGCCATAGCAGGTCTGCTCCAGAAGCCTGTTTGTCTTTTCCTCAAGACTGTCATGGAGTCTCCTGTTGGTTTTTCTTTAGGTTTCCTTAGCCTCTCTCTTTCTGTAGATTCTATCAGCCAACATTCCTAGTTGCAATAACAAAAGTGCTTAGCTTTATCAGGAGGATGCCGTGGCCTGGCTGTTCCTTATCCAGTTCAGGCTATGATGGATGGTAGTGTCTGTTGCTCCTTCCCTCCTATCTCCGGAGGCTTCACCCTGTTCTGCTTCCTGCCAGCTCCTCTTCGATGCCCAGGTAAGCTGTCCTTGTGGAAGAAAGAACGTAAATGTTAGCATGATAGGCTTGCCTGTTCACTTCCAGGAGCAGAGCTCACTTTATTATAAACAGGTTATTTGGGAAGTGACAGCTTTGTAGCTGGGGACTTCTTTTCTTTTTTCTGGTGTAATAGCTAATGTTATTTTTTTGGTACGGTTATGGCTCTCATTTACAGTTAAGAAGTGAGGCCCAAGCAGCTTCCATGACTTGCCCAAGAGAGCTGAGATTTGAACCTAGCTTTCCCACTCCAAAGATCGTGTTCTTAACCTCTATGCTGGTGAGGAGTGTGTGATGTCAGTTAGTGTGCTGTCTGTTTACCTGGTATACAGCAGCATTTCGTGCATTTTATCCTACTGACTACAAAAGAGCTGTGATGTGTAATCAGCACCAACCTCTACATGTGGGAACTGAGTCTCAGTGAGAAACAGCCATGGGCTCCAGCCACAAAGCCAGAGGCAACAGACTGCACTCTGGTTTTGAGCATAGACCTGGGAAACATAAGCTAGCATCTAGCAGAGAATGTGCAAGAGGACAGACATTGGAGAAGAAAATGAAATATCTTTGAGACTTTAAAAATAACAAAGCAGGAACAGTATGTTTGAAGCAATGTTTCATATAAAAATTAAAATTAAATATGCAATCACACACATACACACCCTAGACTCTCTGACTTATTCAAATCACATACAAAAGGACGAATCTCTGTTTCTGTCTCTCTGTCTCTCTCTCTCTTATATGCGCGCGCGCGCACACACACACACACACAAAAAAAAAAAAAAAAAAAAAAAACCTCTGATAGATACTGAGCCCATTCCAAGTTCCCAAGTGCAGAAAAGAGGCCAGCTCAAACCCATTATCATCAGAAAAGTAAGAAATTCACCCTAGAGTAAAACTAAACTTTCAGAAAGCCAGGATGCCAGGAAGAGTAAGATGGACAGAAGGTTACAAACATACACCTCCATCTCTGACCCAATTGATCCCAGCCCAAGGCAGCCCTGTACCTCTGTGACATTCATGGCAGGGCTTTTCCAGTGCACAGGACACCTTTCTCTGGGGACAGTTCCTCCTGGTTCTGATGCCGTGTTTCACAGCCTCACATGCCATCCTGCTGTGCCACAAAGATGCAGGTGTGTTTCCCAGACTGTGGAGAGTCCCGGGGGGTCTTTGGTCAGCTCTGCCTCCCTCCAGGAGGCAGGGATGCTGCAGTGGAAGGCAAGGCCTATTCCTGAGAAGGGTCAGAGGCCTGGGGCTGCTCTAGCCTCTGCTCACGAGTTAGTCTTCCCGTTGAACAGACAGTGACTTGTGAGTCAGACCCATGATACAGAGAAGCCAGAATCATGGAGGGAGCCTCCTGAAGCAGACAAGTGCTGGAAAGCCTGCTGGGCAGACAGAGTCCTGAACATCAAGAGATTGACATCTGTTTCTTGTTCAGGCTAGAACTCACTGTGAATAAAGGAGATTTGACTAGGAGAAGTTGCACAGGAAAGTGATTCCTCATAGATTCACTTGCTCTGCTGCGGCAGGAGGTCACATGGAGAAGTCAGGTAATGGCCAGAGCAGAGCAAAATGATGTCAAAGTAGAAGCATTCAGGAGTGATGGATACAGCCGGAGGGAGCCATGGGAGGCTCTTGGGAGAAGGACCAGCTGGGTTTGCTAGACTGTGCACCTCAGTTAAGGAGGACTGGGTGACAGGGACAGAGACAATGGCGAATATTCTGGGAACCAGGGGGTTGGCTGTACATTGTTACTACAATACTGGGAGGAGGTAGGGGTGAGGACTTTAGACAGAGAGAAAGATACATTCAAGGAGAACCACCTCAGGGAAGCATGCACTTGGGAGGCCACAAAGACCATGTTTAGTTTTCTAGATGGAGACTTGGGGAGGGCTTTTAGGATTCAGTCTCTCAGAGCTTTGCCTGAATGCATTGTGTAGTCATATCAGAGAAGTGAAAACGGAGAGGTAAAAGACAGCAGGCAGGTGGGATGGATGGAAGGCAGGAGAGACTGGGTGAGAGTGGGGGAGCAGATGGGGAGGGAGAAGACTGGCATGGAGGAGAGAGTTAGGACTCCAAGAAGGAAGCCAGATATCACTGAGTTGTGTGGAGGGCACCAGAAAAGCAAGGCTGCACCTTTATCACTCCTACCTCCCGGGTCACACAAGACATCCTCAGCTTTGCCAGTGAAGCTGTTTCTCAGAAGAAACCAGTGTGCAGTCAAGACCTTTAGGACTGATTTCACTGATGCTATGGACTCACCCCCTCACCCCCCTGTTTTTGTGACAGGGTTTCTCTGTGTAGCCCCAGCTGTCCTGGAACTCACTCTGTAGACCTGACTGGCGTCAAACTCAGAGAGATCCACTTGCTTCTGCCTCACAAGTGCTGGGATTAAAGGCATGTACCACCAAGCCCTACTCTCTCCCTTATTTCTTGGTGTTGCTAGTTTCTTGCTCTCTGATATCTTAAGCCAGTGACCTTGGCCTCACCTTCTTTTTCCTGATGCTGGCTTGACATTCCTAATGCCCAGGTGAGTGTGTGTGTATGTGTGTGTGTGTGTGTGTGTGTGTGTGTGTGTGTGTGTGTGTCTGTATATGACAGAGACAAAGATGCACACACACACACACACAGAGAGAGAGAGAGAGAGAGAGAGAGAGAGAGAGAGAGAGAGAGAGAGGAGAGAGAGAGAGAGAGAAAGGGAGAGAGAGAGAGAACACTTCAGTGCGGTGGTGAATTTTTGTGCCAGCTTGCCTGACATTTGGTTATTGCCTTGTGATGGGTGTGTCTGAGAAGGTGCTCTGGATGTCATTTTATTCCCAGTTGCTATTCTGGGCAAGGTCCATTGCTCTCCTCACCACAGGCAGCTTCAGTGGGGGCCTGAGTGGGACAGAAAGACCAAGCAGTAACTGCATGAGAGAGAGTGAACAGTGATTTGAATCTATTCTTTTCATTGAACCATCAGCTCACCTCCTTTTCCAACTTGCCAAACACAGGTCCCTGAGAGAAAAATGCATGTATGTGTCTCATCACGGCCTTCCCTGGGAGACCTGAGAGATTGTTCTGGAAAGGAGATAGGTGTAGGGAATCGGATTGAGGTTTGTGAGTCAAGATTAGTAAGTGGAGGCTTGGAAGAAAGGAAGCCCCTGCAGGGGTAGCCAATGGGAAAGCCTGAGAGTGTAGAGACTTGTGGATGGAGGTACCAGCATGTTCTGTGGTCCAAGCAAGGAAGAATTAGAGGGCAGCATGAGGCTGCCAGAGAGTCTACAGACATGGGCCTTGTGAGGACTTGGCTGGTTGGTTTCCTCTCTTTCCAGAAAATATCTTAGGAAAAGCACCCTACTGAAAAACAGGACACTTCCAAAACAGAAGTACCCTGGCAAGCATGGGGTCTCTGCATTCAGACACCATTCAGGGTTTGGAATTTATTCTACAGACACTGGGAAATGACTGAAACATTCTAATCAAAGATAGGACATCCTTTTATCTACATTTTAATGTTCACTGGCTTCTGGGTGGAGGATGGAAGAGGAAGTTGAAGAGTGGCAACAGGGCAGGGAGGAACATTTATTTCCAAGTCCACTGCCCAGAAGCTCACTTAGTATTGCTGTAATTGCCCCAAGCATTTGGGGTTCCAGACACCAGTGTACCCTCTTATTCAAGTTTCCAGCTTGCTGTCGTGCTCTGAAGACACAAGCTTGATAGACTTATAGCAGAATTAGCCAATTCCTTCAAATCTCTCTGACAAGACATACCAAAAAAGATGATTTATGGCATATATTAGTATATGTATTATGTGTGTGTGAGTATGTTTACTAATTATACTAGTATAAAATACATATTGAGACTTCCCTCATGTCTTCTGGCACACATTTGCTATAAGCCTTTGGACCTCTGGGTGGTCAGGAAACTGAGTTGATCACTGACTGGAAACCCCTAGGTACCTTCATGATAGAAGCTGTTCAGCAAAGAGACCAAGACAGGATTAGAAGATTGGGACTTTTAGTCCTAACTTTTTGGGGCAGAAGGTTTGAGTTGACTTTAATGGCTAACAATGTAATGGATCATGGATCCTTCAGTGGAGCCTAAAGTAAAACAAAAGGGAGCTTGGGCAAGCTTCCTGTGAGCCGAACACGGAAGGTGAATTGAGGGCAGTGCCCAAGAAAGGGCATTGACATTGACCCCTTCCCACAGCCATGCCTGGACTCCTCAACTGGACTTCTGTCCTGTATCAGAGGTTCATAGTCTGGCTATCCCTTGTCCATAACATCTGGGACCAGAAGCATTTCAGAATGGATGCTTGTGCTCATGTATGGAAATATTTGCATGTGTACAATGAGATATTTGGGAATGGGACCCAAATAGAAATATAAGATCCATGTTTCCTATTTGCCTTATATTTCTAGCCTGACAGTAATCTTGCACATTTCCCGTGTGTGTGCCTGTGTTTTGTCTGCAGCCATCACCCGAGAGTCGCTTGGTAGGTCTACACCCATGCTACCACATTAATGCTGGAAAAGTTTCAGTGCTCAGAGCATTTTGGACTTCTGACCTTCAGATTCAGCCTAGACCATAAAATATTCAAAGAATGAGATCCAGCCAGAGAAATCACACTTGGGATTTTGAGTTTTCCTAGGCTAAAAAGAGGTGGTACCTCACTCTCCTGTGAGTGTCTAAGGCTAATTTTAAGTGTTCTGATTCATGTTCAAACTAGTTTTAGCTAAGCTGTGATATTATGAAGGCAGCTGGATAAAACCCATTTTCTGCTTATAATGGCCAGGATGCATACCTATCCTCAGTCTGTGTGCATTTGTGTGTATGTGGCAGACAGTCATCACATGTCACATGTCAATGAGCTCTGGTAAATGTGTTGTCATATGATTCATTGCTGTGTGAATATCACAAAGCTCTCTTGCACATATAATTGAATTAAGTGATATTATGGAACACCATCTTACATGGGGCGTGTCCCTTGAACTTTATCCAGCACAGCATGGTCTGTGTATTCCCACTGGGTTTTTTTATTTTTTTCTCCTGAGATCCTTGACCAATGTAGAATTGGGCATTTTGGCTAATGTGGAAAATGTCCTTTGATTGCAGTTGCATGATGCCACAAGCCAATGAGCTAGGAAAGCATCCCATGGCCACCCAGAACCTCTACTTTCCAAGGGAGCATGCCTCAGTGTGGACCATGACAGGCACTTCTGACCTCCAGAACTGAATCACAAGCCCCTGTTGTATTATGCCACTCAGCAACCCTAGGAAATTGAATCAGATACTGGAGTGTTACTATATGTAATATAATAATATAAAATAATAATATAATAGTGTTACTGGAGATGGAAGCTTGGCCTCCAGTGTTTGCAGAGGGTAAAGCATAGTACCAACTTTGCAGGACACAGGGGAGGCTTCATGGGGGTTGGAGGCCACAAAGTTAGAGAGATCTGAGCTTATGCTTCCCTTCACCTGCAATCTTTCACTCTTTGGCCCTTCATATCTCCCCTGTGCTTAGTCGGATGCATATCTAGGGCTGGCATCCTGCCTACTCTGGGGCTGAGTCAGCATTCACTTTTACCTTCCTGTTCTCCTTGTCTGTCTGATTCTCTGTCTCCACCTCTCTTTCTCTTACATACACATGCACACGCATGCATGCACGCACGTGTGCTCTCTCTATCACAGAATGGTTCTAAACATCCTTCCACAGTAAGTGATGGAGAATAGTGCATCACACATCACAGGGTCCTACTATAAGGCATAGAGGAAACACAATTTCATTTACCAACTTTAGATTTGAGCCTTGCATGCCAGAGACCCACGGCTTCCTGGATTGTTCTTCATTCTTCTACTCCTCACCAGGGAAAGCCAGCTCTCCCACACAGGGTTCATAATTCGAAATGCTCCTTAGTCTTCCATTAAGGTTTAGGGGGCTCTCCATCACCACTGACATACAGATGGAGAAAGTTTAAAATTTGAAGGTTTCGAGCTCTGCCTCTGTGTGTGTGTGTGTGTGTGTGTGTGTGTGTGTGTGTGTGTGTAAGAGAGGGAGAGAGAGAGAGAGAGAGAGAGAGAGAGAGAGAGAGAGAGAGAGAGAGAGAGAGAGAACCAAGGCAGATATTGCTTTTTGCTGTTTCCCTTCCTCTGTCACAGATGCCCAGTGTGCCATTGCACCCAGGCTCAGGGAGGTTTTATGCTGGATATGACCATTTGGCTTTTTAATGGTGGTTCTAATTTTCCCTTATCCGACAGTTCTTTGTTGTTAGGGGACTGCATGTGTGTTGGGGTCCTTAGAAGCATCCTCACTGTCTACTCTAGAAATATCAATGGCATCAAGCTGTAGCATGATGAACTAAGAGAAGCAGACTCACCCTTGCTGATGTAAGCACTTGTCTAAGACACTTGGTGTTGAGTGCTTCCTCTTTGCCTGTGCAGTCGCTGCTTAAGATTCCCCCCCACAGCTCCAGTTAATCATGTGACTCTCTTCTTGTTAGGTCCAATCTGCTGAGAAATGCTGAGGAAAGATCTCTTTAATGTAGAAAAGGGGACTTTTTTTTCTTCTGCAAGACAGTCAGGAGCTGCTTGGATCCATGACAGCCTTTCTGTGATCATGACACCTAGACAAGAAAGATCAAAATCAGAGAAAGAATAGATAGAATCTGGGTCCATAGTGACATCATGCAGACACTTCACCAACCTAGAACCAGCAACCATACCTGCTGAGGTTTTGTGATATGACAGTTTTTTAGAGCAAAGGAACCAGTTTGAAAGAATGGAGAAGGGCTCATATCATCTGAGATCAGGACTTGTTATAAAGTTATAGCTACTAAGAGTGTGAAAGAAAGACATAGATTATGGACACAGAATGGAATCTCAAAGCAGTCCCATACAGCAAGAGCTGACTGATCATTCCTCTCTCCTCTCTTCCCTCCTTTCTCCCTCCCTTCCCCTTCGCTTTCAGTTTGTTCTTTCTTTCCTTTTGTGTTGTAGTATTGTCATGGTAACCAGGTGCAGGTGATCCACTTATTTCAGACAGCCGAGCTACTGCAGTAAGTGTGGACCACTGTGACCTGCTTAAGTTGACTGACTTTTGAGACAAAGGCAATTCATTGGAGAAATGATGGTCTTTTCAGAAATTTAATAATCATATACCAAATAATCATAATTATTATAATGATGATAATGATCAACTTGACCTCTACCTCACATCTCATACAAAAAGTAACTAAAAATAGATCATTATAGACCTAAATGTCAAGCATTTCAGACCTGCACTAACATGCACCGCATGTAGATGCAAGTAAAATACATTTTGCTAAGAGAAAAATGCAAGATCCTAAGACTATATACTGTTACATTCCACTTAATGAGATAATAGACACTGACAACAGGAGGCTGGGGGGATGGCTCGGCCAGGAAGTTTGCCCTGTAGCATAAGAAATTGAGTTGCAGAGAAAGGAAGATCCTTGAGAGTTGCTCACCAGCAAGCCTCACCAAATCTGTCATCTCCAGGCCCTGTGAGAGACTTTCTCAAAAAATAAGTTGGAGAGTGACTAAAGAAACCACCCAAAGTCAAACCCTGGCCTCCACATGCATTCCCAACTGACATACACACACACACACACACACACACACACACACACACACACACACACACACACACACACACACACACGAAAACAGATTAGTGACTGCCAGGCATGGTAGAACTGGAGATGGGTTGAATTTAAAGGCACAGCATGAGACAGGCTTGAGGGTGAAGGGATTCTTTGAACAGTATGTGTAAAACGCTATACATTTGTCTAAACCCACAGAACTGTGTACTACAAAAGAGCGACTGTTGCTTTATAGTAAAAAAAAATATTAAGGTGTTTCCATAGATGTGGGGAAAGAACTCAAGAAGGTACAGGGACTAAGACAAATGAACCAAATTTAGGCTGAGTAGTAACCACAGTGAGAGAGTGGGGAAAAGAATTGGCCTTGGACTTTGGAAGCTGGGGTTCTGCTGGATGCAGTGGGTAAAGCAACTGGAGAAATTGTTCTCCCTGGTGAATGAGTTTTTCAATGGGTGGGGTGCTAATGACAGTCTTGAAACTATATGTGTACTGGGGTTGAAGGAAGAAGCAACATGTATAGTGTAGATAATGCAAAGCTGACTTCTCATGGTCACCGGAAGAAATTTCTAAAGAGGAAATGAGAAAAGCTAGGATAGACCCCTCGGGACTGCTTTCAAGTCAGAGGTTATCAGTATAAACATATGGCCTTGAGAGAGAACTGGGTCAGCAGTGAAGACTGTCTGCTGCTACTGCAGAGAGCTGGAGTTTGTTTCTCAGGACCCATGCTGGACAGCTCACAACTGCCTGCAACTCCAGCTCCAGGGAATCCATTGACCTCTCCTGATTTCCTTAGGTACCTACCTACACACACACACACACACACACACACACACACACACACACACACACACACACACACACACTAAAATAAAGCAAATTTTTATATTTAAAAGATAAAAATAAATGCAGTTACATTTTGCTATAGATGGATGTGGGTATGTAGATATAGACTTAAATTTTCTTAGAGAGAATGGAAACAGTAACATGGCAGTATCAATGAGCACTTCTGATACCAAATATCTTGTTGCCATTAAGAAGAACCATAGCTCCTCATAAAAGTGACTCACTGTAGCCAGGCTTGAGGTGGAGGAAATAGAGGATGAGTTTAGAGTCAATGAGTGGTCAACAGTACAGAACACATTTTACTTACCTATCACACAGCATGCTGACCAGAGTTGATGACAAAGCTGAGTACATTTCAGCTTTACTCCACACACACACACACACACACACACACACACACACACACACACACACCAAGTAGGCAAGGCAGCAACATGTTAGTTAATTTGATCATTTCACAGTGTGTGTGTGTGTGTGTGACATATACCCTTTAAATATACACAATTTTGTTTGCCAATTCAAACAATCTTTAAAGGGAATATTTCTTTTTATTATAAAGGAATAAGTGTGTATTGGTAGGACATAGCTCCTATCCTCAATAACCTATGCATTGGGAATACTTGAGCAATAGACTAATTGGTAGACTAGCCTAGCTCAAAGAGTGAAGTAAACACCTCTGGTCTTTATTGACTATGAAATGACGAATGAATAGAGACTAGAAGGAAGGACGACTGCTCTTTACTCAAGAATTCCAATAAACTAAAAGTCACCATGGGGACATCACAGATTATCATAGACAAAATCCATGGGAGGCAAAGGCTTGAGAAAAATATAGGACATTTGCATAGTTTTCCTAAATAAATACCTCTTCATTGCAAAGGAAAAAATGATTGGGGCTGGTGAGATGGCTCAGTGGTAAAGAGCACTGGCTGTTCTCCCTGAGGACTTGGGTTAGATTCTCAGCACCCACATGGTGGCTCATAGCCATCTGTAACTCCAGTTCCTGATGCATCACCTTCTTCTGGCCTCCATGGGCACTAGGCACGCACATTTTCTATGGGCATATATGCAAACAAAACATCATACACAGAAAATAGAAACAAATAAATCTTTGTAAGAGAGAAGTGATAACTTTTCAGTGAAGAAAGCTGCCAAGTCCCCCTTACTCAACTGACCAAGGCTAACACCACCAGGGAGGAAATCTCATCTTCTGCCTACTGACCCTGAGCCCTTCATCTTTATGCTGTGTTTATCAACAAAGAATAGCCGTATTCCAATCATAGGAAAAAATCATACAGTCCCAGACTGAGGACCATAGACTGATGTGACTGGCCGGTAGTTTTCAGATGTTTCCAGATCATTAAAAAAAAAAAAAGGAAAGACACAGTGCCATGGTGGTGCACATCTTTAATCCCAGCACCCAGGACACAGAGGCAGGTGGATCTCTGAGTTCAAGGCTAACCTGGTCTACAGAGGGAGCTCCAGGGCTACACAGAGAAATCCTGTCTTGGAAAAACAAAACAGAGGTGGGGGGAAGGAGGGAGGAAGAGAGAGAGAGAGGGAGGAAGAGAGAGAGAAAGAGAGAGAGAGAGAGAGAGAGAGAGAGAGAGAGAGAGGGAGGGAGGGAGGGAGGGGGAGAGAGAGAGATCAGGAAAGACTAAGTTGTTGTAATAGATCACAGAGACAAGAATTTAATGAATGAATCCCTAGTGAATTATGCAGCAGGAACTCCATGATGGAAAAATCCAGACAGCCCAAGTGTAGGCTGTGATTATTTAACAGTGATAGACTTAAGTAAATTTCCTCACATGACAAGTGCACTTTGCTCTGAAGATGTTCTGTGTTGTGAGTGGTGATTCTGTGCACTGTCCTTGTAAGACCCTAAAATAAAGATCTTTCTTCTAAAACCACTGTGAGTCCACGTTTATAGTTAGCCACAACATCCTGAAAGAAGGGTATAGTCATCTATGCACCAAAGAAGTTTGCTTAAAAGTAGAGGTGTGGCTAGGGACATGTTCTTGAGGCATCCTTCGCCATTAGTCACAGGCAGCCTTTCTGTGTGTCAAAGAAGTCTTCCTATATGCATCCTCACCTCTGCAGTCACCATCATTCATGACATTTTCAGGTAAGACCTACTTATTTTGAAGCCAACACCCAACAGTATTTGAATTTGCATGTATTCTGGGAGGGAACTGACAGAAAGTAGAATATAAAATTCAGGCCAATCTATAGCTTGCAAAGAGCCCAGGGAAGCTGCCAAAATTAAAGTTGGCAGAAAACAGTTCACTAAATCTCCAAAGAAGACAAAAAAAGAGGTTATATTACAAATTCTCTAAATATTTTGAGATTGGTAGGTAAGGCATGCTTAATACCGACGAACAAAGTTTTAGCTTGTATGAGAAAAGCAGTTTCTAATATAAAATTACTGACGACTGCAAGTTATCTGCAAAATTTTATACCTAAGTACTTGCAGATGTAATTTATTTTCTGACAGCACGCCTGTGTAATGAAAGTTGCTTTTAATAAAACATGAATGCAGTGGAGTTTAGCCAATTAGGTTCAGAGGAGCTATAATCAGTCTGATTCGAGTTGATATGTCACTCCTTCAGTCCAGCACTGACCCATAGAAAGCTCCAGGATTGCTAAATGTTTGTGAAGTGCTCAGGTGACCATGGCTGACCCAGGACACGCCCACCAGTCCCCAAAGGACCACACTGGTGGGGACTGAGTGCCACGTGCTCATTCAAGGTTGGACAAGCAAGCAAGCAAGCTTTCTCTCTATTTCATTTTATTCTTGAAAACATGGGCAGGCAGCTAATGAATGCACAGATGTAACAGCCATCCATTGATTATCTCTTCTCTATTGATCAGCCAGACGATAAATCCTGGTTCCTACCAAGTTATTGCTCTGCTTGGTGCTGTTAGAGATTTAAAGGTTACATGGAGGCAGTCTTCTTGAGAACCATAATAATCTGTGAACACACACACACACACACACACACACACACACACACACACACACACACACACATCATTTCCCGGTATAGCATTTGAGTACCAAAATTATGTTTCAGCAAATATTTGTTGAGTCCCTATTATTTGCAAAATGGAGCAGACAACATAATGGAAAAATTATTAAACAAGATTTGATGGTTTTTAAATTTAAATTTTATTTATTTATTTGTATTTTAACAGTTGCTCTGCTTTTCACAGCGATTTTAAATCGCTGATTTAAAATCATCGATAAACCAGGTATGGAAACAACACAATCTTGTAATCATAACACTCTGTAGAATGAGGCAGAAGAGTCACTACTAGTTCAAGGCCAGTGTGGACTACATATAAAGAGAACTTTTCTTTTAAAAAAAAATCAAAGTGACTAAGTAAATAAATAAAGTTAGTATAACAATTCCTTTGTTACCTAACCTACTGAAGGCATGGGGCTGGTTTTAAGGGAAACACTTTGAAACTTTGCTTTAGAATTCAAGTTCCCACACACCCTGTGATCAGTCAAAGGCCCCATCTTTAGAACCTTACAAACATCTGAGGCTGCAGAGTCATAGTAAAGGCAGGATCTTATAGCATTCTTACAAGGACAAGGAAACAGAAAGCAGATGCTGTACACACTTTGGTGTGGCCATTCATCTGGATTATTAGCTCTAGTCTATCCCAATACACCACAGGTTCACCCCCAATGAAATTAAGAAACAAAGAACCTAAAGCCATTCTGCATGAATGAATGGTGTAGGCACAATGTTATGGATGACTGAAGAGTTCCAGCACTTTCTCAAGTCATCCCTTCTAGGTTCCAGCTTTGCTAGAGTTGCCTTGAAAGCAAGGGGGTATTGCAGCTGGTGCCCTCAGACAGGAACTGAAACAGGCCTACTGGCAATTCAGGCATTCCCAGCCCAGTTTCTACTTTCCTGTCTGTATGCAGGGTACTTCCAGGTTCT